>NC_092869.1:38981400-39002184 GCF_032062135.1 Pyxicephalus adspersus
TGGAAGGAAACCAGAGTACCCGGAGGAAACCCACACAAACACAGGGAGAACCTGCAAACTCCATACAGATAGTGCCTGGGACCCGGCGCTGCAAGTGCTAACCACTGAGCCACCGCGTTGCACATTTCACAGAAGATGCTGTTCTGCTTCATCAGGGGCCAATATATTCTTGTGGAAAAATGTTATAAATTGTGCAGAATGTAGTTGGTAAGTTCATCCAATAAACCCATAAACTACAGTGTCTCTCTCTCTGTATATATATACCTTATATTCTATAAATATAGACTAAACTTGCAATCTGGGAATTCCCTCTGGGCAAGTGCTCAAAAGACAACCAAAAATCACCAGATAGTCAGCCTCCCAGGTTTCTTCTTGATAGTATATTGGTACTCTTGTCTTCTCAATCTAGTCCATGTTTATTAGGAAAACAATTTCAACGGATGCAAACAGCATGGAGGCATATACACAAGTATTTTGGGGAGATCTAGCAACTCTCTAAATTGACTTAGGCTACGTTCACACGTGCAATAATTGTCGCAAGTGACTGCACCATGCATAGCCGAACGCTGTACATACAGCTCCATTCTGCTCTATAGAGAAGGGATGGGGGAGAACGACAGATCAGCACCCCGCTGCGTTCTCACCCCTTCACTTTCATTACAATCGTTCTTCATCCGTGGATCCGCCAGGATGGTTGTTCAGACGACAGACATCAAGCGCTGTACACACACCAGATTCTCATCTGATATCAGCCCTGAGGCTATTATCGTACGAGAATCATCTGACGTGTGTATGTAGCCTTATAGACAGAAGGGCCACTTGTGCTAAAAAGTAACATACTGATAAAAGGAAAGAGATGAGTTTATTAGCTTCCTGCTTCTCTTTTACTGCCCAGTCATAGCCTTGGTGGAGGGACAAGACTTGCCAGAAGGAAGTGTAAATCTCAGAACTGGATAGACAGAAAAAAATCCTATTTCAGCATTCACAAAATATGCTTACTTACGTTCTGCTAAATGCTGGGTCCATGATTCTTCTCTGTTTGTGCCAGTGGTCATAATCCTGATCTGTCAGTAAGCTTTTTCCCATGAACCTGGTGTATATTGGGAAAGTAAATTAAGATATTCATTATTGCTAATAAGTGTCAATGTGACATTTGAACAACTAAAATAAGCAATTGGAGTTACATTGGTTGGGTCAGCCATGGTGGTCTTAGTGCAACACGGACATTAAAATAGAAATAAAATTACCATCTGCCTTTTTTATCGTATTTTTCACATATGATCTACATACAATATCTATGAAGATGTGATACATACCGAACGCCAAACAAGTTAAACATACGCTCGTAAAACCAATCCTTTGTGTATGTTGGAGACATCAAAAATTCCTGCACAAAATATAAAAACAGAGCTCAGTGCACTGGACACAATATATAACCCAGGAATATCATTAGTTTAAGGCAATAGTTATCTGTTGTGTTTATGTCGCTTTAGAGGTAGGTGAACATTTTATATTGCGACCTTTAAACTTTGCATATATTTACTTGGAAGACAATTAAATGAAAGACAAAGTATAAAAATGGATACAATTATTGGTTCTCAGAGCGTTTGGAACAAGAACTATGAAAGGGATTCATTTTTAATGTTTCCACTGAAGGTGCACACAACCATTACACAAGATTCACACATTTGTATATATGTTACATAAATACAGTGAATCTTAGATGAAAGATGATAAATATATACTTGTAAGCAGACCACATATGCTATGATACTACATGTAATAATGAAATATCTTATGTTTTCACAAACATAACAGGTCCAGATAATGCACAATAGAAATAATCTTACCTTCACTGCTTCTGGGGTGGCAACTAAAATGGTCACTTTTTGCAATAAATTAATCCGTATGACAGGCCCGTATTTTTGGACCCTAAAAAAGAAAAATATGATCACAGATACATTTTTTCGTCCTCAGTGTTTGGAACAAAAACTGTGCTTTGCAGTGGAAGGAGCCCTTCTTCATCCGGAGCACATGGCCTCTTGTCTTGTCTTATGAACTCCCTTGTTTTAAGGTACCGTAAGTGTCCATGTGTGTTGTATTCTTGGGTTTGGAGGATCTCAAATGTAGATCATCCACATCTTTGACTTTAAAGCTGAACTTTGGGCTCAAGCAAAAGGCTTCCTTCCCAATACAAGGGTTAATTGCTCTTTTGTCTGGGGGATAATATTACTTACTCCTTACTCTTGTAGATGTTGGTGCTACATTCTGCTACCTAATACTCCAGTTTGTGCAGCGCTGTGTGTCTTCCTTCTTCATTCGGACATGGACTGGACACTGGCCTCAGCCATCTTCTTCCTCTTCTTCTGGGTTCTTCTTCCTACATCACCAATCTTGGAAGAAGCAGCCTGCCGCCTCATGGGCCATCTTATGTAGGCATTCCTTTGGGTTTCCCACTCAGAAAAGACAGAAGGGGAGCAGGCTCCCCTTCCATTTTTAAGTGTTTAAAAAAAACACATAAAAGGGTGGTGATATGGTGATAGGTCCACTTTAAAAAAAGTTTGCATGATCAGGGAGGTCATTACTGCAGAAATTGACAGACGATGCCCCTTCTGCAATAATCTTACCTGCTTGATCACACCGGGTTTCTGAAGTCAAAACTGAGCTGCATATGCCCAGGGTTTGCTACAGGCTTAGTAAATGGACCTGCAAATCCATATCCATTTTTTGCTGTAAAACCGTATCTGTACACATTAGAATAACTCCAATGGGAGCCCACTGCTAATGTAAATGTAGTAAGCATCCCAACTGTCTGGCTTTGTCCTTCATGGTTATACAAATACATAATAGTACAAAGTGACATCACAGCACATTATCTTTTAAAGTAAAATAAAAGTCCTAAAGATACATTACTTTCTCCTGTTCTAAAAATCTATGAATAAATAAACCCCTTCTATCCTTTGCAGAGGACTACCTATCATTATTACCTGTGACTCACAGAACTTCACAATCTGCTGATACATGACAAACGCATAGCTGATATTTTTGCACCAGTATAATGTAATATAAATGATTATACAACTTACCACTTTATGAACACGTCATAGATAAGCTCATTGTTTCTTGTAATCTTCAGTAATGTGGGAGAATTGCCAAGGAAGAAGCTAAAAGTGCAAATGTTTTCCATTAATGAGAGAGCAGACTGTATTTCCTATAGGCACAGAAATTTAGTTTACAAGATTTACCTTTGGATAATATATAAAACCACTTGGTCTTTATAGCAGGATTATTAAAAGCTTACAGAAAGATGCATTTATTTTAAAGGATTGAACATTACCCAAAGTTAATATTATATTATTACATTAAAGCTTTGACTGATTGGGTTTAGAACATTCATGGTAGACCATGCTTAATTGATGTCCACCAAGGGTGAATGTGACAATGTGACAATGCAGGAGCTCTAATGGGAAACAGTTGTCACCCTAAACTAGAAAGGAGACCCTCGTATCGGACTCACCAATTATTCTTTTAATGAAAGCGATGCACTTGAATAGATTGAAAACAACTTTTAAAATGACATTATTATGTTAGAACATACTTACATGCTGTACTTCATGTACATTGTTATGCGATTTTCTTACCTGTCTCTGGGGGGTCCAGGAATGTGATCATATTTCCTATGAATGTAGAAGATGTATCCGGAGAAAAGAATAAAAATCACTGAAACCAGGGCTAGCAGAAAACGGAAAATCAAGGGTAGGAGGGCCCACATAGCCACCGAGAAGAGTGCAGACACCTTTGGGTTCACAGTAATACTTAGAAATGCTCAACAGGCTGCTGAAAATAGGATAAAGGGCGTCTTATACTGCAACAAACTCACTTAACCTGGATCTTCCCAATCTTGTTTAGACTGGGGCATGTTCAATAACAATGGGTCAACACAGTGCATGAGTGTGAGAAACTCATTTCAACTTTCAATTTAATAGCTTTCTTGGTATATGTATTACCAGAACAATAGGCGTTAACCCCAATGCTGCCTGCAAGGTTCTGACTCAGAAGACAGAAGCAGTTCTACCAATGTTAGTAAAGGCAACCATACACAGGGCTGAGTCTAAACAAAGCATGTGAATGTACATGGTGTGCTGACTCATAGTATTATTTTATTTCCCTAAAATGTAAATCTTTCAGCCAACGTACGTAAATTTCTGCATGATCTGTACACATTGTATCTTACAGAATAAAAGTGTATTTAAAGCTTTAATAATCAAAGTTTTGCAAACAACAAATAATAACCATATATTTTATTGATAGCAAGCTAAAATTTCATTACAAAGATTGCAATATTCAGCAACTATGTCTATGCGTTTCACAAAATTGAAATCCACTTCTGAGATTGAAGTGGAACTGGATGGGAAAAGAAAATTGCAAGTGCGCAACGTTAGACTTACCTGTCTGTTTGCAATCTATTTTGTAAAGTACATTGAGCTAATCATGTGCAGCTCGGGTCTCCTCTACATATCCTGGTATTTCCCCTGGCTGCCCAGTAGTGAATGTATGAGTATATCTTGTCAAGATGGCGGAAGTTCCAACACCAAAAACAGGACTGGTTGAAGATTGTGATGCCTACGAATGAAGGCAGGTAAGTTTCTTTTATTTCCTGTCCCTTCTGCAATATGTAATGTCTGTCTGGTTGCAGGTGATGATGTAACTTCCACCCATGCACAAAGTTCATTCCGTCATTGCAGCCCTGGGGGGTGCGGAGGCATCTGGAACATCCCGGCACTCTTTATAAGATTGCACACTGGCCAGTAATTATGTTTAATTGCAGAAGGGACAGGCAAAAAATCTTGCAATATATATTTGCGGATGTATAGTTTTGTTTGCCTTAACTGGAACTAATAAAATTACATATACAAATAAATTACATCTGTGTTTAAAATCAGTGGCGGCTTCCTCACTCATAACCTCGTCACCAGCCCCAACTCTCTGGAATGGTCTTCCTCGTCCTTTTCGACTTGCTTCTACTTTCTGCTCATTTAAAAGAGCACTCAAAACCCATCTTTTCAAACTTCCCTACCAGTCTTCTTCTGTCTCTTAAAACCCTCACTACTTCCCACCACTACATAGTTCCCCTCCTATTGATACCCCTGCCTCATATATTGTAAGCTCTTCAGGGCACGGTCCTCTCCTCCTCCTGTGTCTCTGTATCTGTCTGTCGATTTCAACCCCTATTAAATGTACAGTTATATAACTACTGTTTATGATTATTAATATTATTATTATTATTAATAATAATAATTATAATAATCATTTTAATAACAATAATACCCCTGGTGACCTCTTGGTCTGGTGGCTCTGGCCGGTGCCCCCCAGAGTGGCGTCAGGACAAAGACCCTGGTGGGGGCTGCATCAGCCAGAGCCGTGTCTCAGCGCTCCATCCTGGCCCTGCCCCTCTGCCAAATTTTAGAACCCATTGTGACCCCTGAGCCAAAAAGATTGCCCACTCCTGCCCTAAGCCATCCTTGCCTGGCAGGTGTATAAAAAAACAGTGAAGTGACAGTTAGTAGAGTTTCAAAACATGGATAGCATTTATTTTAATACATAAAGAAGTAAAGAATAGAAAAGGTGCTGGCATTAAAAAAAATTATAGCACACGTGTTTATAGAACTATAACATTGATCTTGATAGAATATTCAAATACTAGGATGCTTTCTGGTTTGTTCGGGGTCTCAGTCTGCAGATCACACCATCCAAAGGTCGTAAAGTCCCCGTATCCAGGATCCTAAAACTCTGTCCTTCCACCAACTCAAACTGAAATCTCTGCACCAGTTTAGCCATGACCACTTTGGCTTCCATCTGTACAGGGAAAGAATAAAAAAGAAAATGAGAGAGTGATCAAATTAAGTACTAAGCACCAAGCAATTCCTGGATCGATTCCTCGATTTATCTAGTGCAGGTTTTTCAACCTTGTGACTCTAAATGCAAGCCTTGAAGTTATTTTCAGGTCTCAGGGAACCTCTCCTAAAATAAATAATCATTTGTCATTGGGAAGAATGCTGCTTATGTTGGGGGTCTATTGAAGGACACAGTGGTGTCAGAATGCCACTTGTAGACACTGCAAGAAAGAACACTGGCAAGTTGCAATGGGTCTAAATTTAGGTAGCAACATCCAGATGGAAAATAAAATAGTACCAGCTAATTGAACCCATAATAACCTTTAGAAATACCCTAAACATCCAGAAGAATCCCTAAATTCCTGGTTGAGAATGGCTGATCTAAAGGACAAGTGGGCAGTTGATAGCCATATGTGATATAAGTGAGCTGCTTAAAATGTCAAACACCACAGAAACTGTCCTGGATGCCATGAATGTACAAAAAAGAATAGGTTAGGAGATAAGAAGAAATTAATGACCGCATAATAAAGGATCCATGATGCTGCAGCTAGGACTGTGTCTGTGGTTAGACTGTGTCACTTTGTTCATGCAAAGGCAAAAGTGGATGGAGCCATTGTCATGGAAGTACTGTGACCTCAATAATAGACAATGAACACCTGGAAGTACTTATTAGGTTTTTTTTATGAAAAACTACATGAAAAATATATATCATGCTCTGTCTTTAAGTGCTGTACAGGACCTGGATGGTGGATATATATTCCTTCTTTCTTCAGGTCATGGTTCCTCTGAAAAGACATTTTGTACTGCAGGAGTGTCCAGGGATTTGGTTTGGCGACCTGTGGTGGCCATTTTTTATTAAGGTATTACAGTCCCCGGAATCTTGGATGGGAGGGAAGGATCCGAGTGGGCCTTCTTATCCCACTAAAGTACAGCCCAGGATTTCTGACTCACCTGACAGGTATGTCTGGGGCTGTAGGTGGGGCAGTATGAGTCGCAGTCACAAAGCTGAAAGGAGCAGGACTGGGTAGCTCCATGCTGTTTTTGGGCATAAAGACTTTTTGAAATTGCAACACTTGATAATTGTAAGTACCAGGTCCAATCCTTGGGTGGCCGCGTGGGCGGGAGGAATTTATTTGTATTAAGTAAGCCTATTTTTGATTTGCTGAATTTAGCTGATTTTGTTTTGATTTGCTGAATTGAAGCTTTTTGAGTGTTTTGCGATGTGCTGATCCCCCTAATTTCACACTACCCATACATACCTGGGAGAAGACTTGACCAATACAAGATCGTGGCCCAAGAGAAAATGGAAAATAGGAATAACTTGGCCTATTGGTGTGGAAGAAATAAAAATAAATTATTGTTTACGTGACAATTAGTATATAGTTATTAGTATATTAGAATATATCGAGGCAACATAACAAAAAAGGATAGAAAACTTTGCAAAAATGCACCATGTCTCCATGTTTGATCCCAGGACAACTCTGAATTTTAAAAACATCAACAAAATGTATTGTTTCACCAATAAAACAAAATAGTGCTTTAACTCATAAAGACTGGCATTAAAAGACACTTACTTGGGAGCATCATGGTGAAATCGATCTGGATTGAAGATGAAAGGGTCTGGGAAATACTGCTCCATTCTTCCCATTATGTATGAGTTAAACTGCACACAAATTGTATAACAACAAATAAGAATATAGACTGTGCCAATACTACCAAATATTGTTTTATAGGGCATACAAAGCAATGCAAGTGCACCAACCGTCAATCATCATCAGTAATATAAATCCCATACCATTAAGGTTGCCTTGGCTGGAATCTTGATTCCTTCTATTACAATGTCTTCTTCTAGGGCTCTTGTTGTGCCAGGGGCTGCTGGGTATAGCCGCAGAGTTTCCTTTAACACCTGTGAAATAAAAAAATATAGCTGTGACATCTACCATAGCTAAAAATGGGATAGCTAGGTACTCAGTGGCACTGGTTGAACTGTTTATCAGACATACACATTTTTCAGCCTACCAACACAAGAGTCTATGGAAGGTTTCTGCCATGTGAAAATTCCCAAAGTAAAACTGCAATAGTGGAGCCATATCATCATTACCCTGGTGTCTTCCACCTCTTTCCCAGGCCTGCAGCCTCCATCTGTCTCTGCAGCATTTGCCACGTCTGCTTTGTGCAGTTGTTCAATCTTCTACTCTAATTTCGTTACAAGACAAGATGAAGGATGAAACTCTAGTATGTAATGGGGGACACAGGATCCTACACGCCTCAATGAACAGAGAATGCAATGGAAGGAAAGTAGAAGGAAGCCCAAGCTACCAGGCAGCATGGTGGCTCAGTGGTTAGCACTCTGGTGTTTGTAGTGCTAGGTCCCAGGTTCGAATCTGAGCTAGGGCTATATCTGCATGGAGTTTGCAGGTTCTTCCCGTGTTTGTGTGGGTTTCCTCCAGGTACTCCAGTTTCCTCCCACACTCCAAAAACATGCAGTTAGGTCAATTGGCTTCCCCCCAAAATTCACCTTAGACTATGGAAGGGACATTAGATTGTGAGGGACAACTAGTGACATGACTGTGGTCTTGGTACAGCACTGCATAATATGTTGGCACTATATAAATTCTGTGTAATAATAATACCAGGAAGCCAGCTGTTGCCCCTTATTAGTTTTGCAGTCCTATTATTCTGGTCTATATACCTGAGACAAATATTGCAGCTTTCCAAGATCTTCATACTCAATATCTCGTTTGCAACCAACAACTTCATCGACCTCAGCCTGGAGCCTAAAGGGATAACAAAATATTAAAGTGGAATTCCAAGGGATGCTCATTCCATTATGTCTGAGCAAAGCTCATGTAATAATTTTATGCTAGATTGGGCTCATAGGAAATGACATAACAAGTTGTTTTGCCTGAACAGGAAAGCTTGTGCTGTTTCCTGGAAAAAGATGGGACGGTACTGCTTTACATAGTGCTTGCTGCCGCTTGCAACTTGCTACAAAGTTGCAATACTGGAATATGATCACTAGGGGGAAAAGAGACTGAGGAAATGTTTCTTCCTGACTGCAGCAACCTGAAATCATCCCACCCAAGGCAAAGTTGCTTTACTAGACTTGGGGATTGTCGTTTTAATAAAAAGAGGTGGCATTTTATTAAAATGTATATTGTTGCTGTATAAAATATCTTATTACAAAGGTATTCGTGCAGAATGGAGCTTGCAGAAAAGATATGGATAAGTCCATTTTAATACAAATACTGCACTCGTAGTCACAACAGCAAACATGTTGGTTAATAATTTCACAATATTCCTAGATGAGGTTATGGGTTGGATGGCCCTAAAAGGCTCCTAGGGTAACCAAAAAGTTTGTGATGAGAATAGTTACTTACTTTGCCATTATCTCCGGGTTTCGTGTTAATTCCATCACTGCAAAAGATAACTGGTTGGCTGTTGTTTCCTGACCTGTAATATAAGAAAACGATTCCAGCTGATAAAACATTTTAACAGTCATCTGACAATGAACCTTTTTGCTTTAGGTTGATATTTAGTTGTGTACATGGAACTTTCTGTAAATGTTATCGTCTGGACCTATACCTGAGTGAGATCAGTGGAAAGATAAATTATAAACGGCAATTACTCACCTGCAATAAAGAAAGTGATAAAGTTATCTATTAAGTCTTCCAGGTTGCATCCATCTTCCAGTTCTGAAAGGTATATAAAAGGAAAAAAAGATAAAATAAGATCAATGGCAATAAGCTTATAAGGCTTCTTGGGAATTGTGCAAATCCAAACTCTGAATGTATTTTTGGATTTACCCTGGAGCAATATTTCTCCATTAGGGTTCCTCCAAAGGTTGCTAGGGATTCCTTGAGCAATGACCAATTTGTGTCTCTCAGGTCAGTTATCACTACCATCAATGATCTTTTTGGCTATACGTAAGGGCGACAATATTCCCGGTAGCCAGCAATGCATTCTTCCCACTGACCACCACACTAATGTACTGTGAGCTGTGGATATAGTAAATATAGAAGAGTTCCCTAAGGACCTGAATGTTATTTCACGTATTACCCCATGTTAAAATAGAGCAGTGGATCAGAATATAAACTTTTAAGATGTTACTTACCCTGTTTCCCCGATGATAAGGCACTGTCTTATATTTTTTGAAATGCCAAAATATGCCCTAGGTCTTATTTTCAGGGGCATGTCTTATTTTTCCATGAAGAAGACTACAGTACACATTTATTGTTGAAAATCACTCATCTGCCATTGATTTTCCCCTTCTGATCACTCATGTGCCATTCATTGTCCCCTTCTGATCACTCATGTGCCATTCATTGTCCCCTTCTGATCACTGACTCACTTTTTTTTTGGCTTCTACGGCCGGGTAACAGACTCCGTTAGGGCAGGGATCAGCAGCTTGCTTGTCCTTCCTGGAGCAGAGTCGCGGGTGCGTGTGCGGACCTTTGAAGTGAACCTTTGGACCTTTGGGTGCTTTATTTTAATGTTTTGAGCAAAAATCGGGGGGTGGCTTATTTGATGGGATGCCTTATCATCGGGGAAACACGGTACTACCTTATAAATTGCTAAATGAATGAATGGATGCTGTTTAATGTGTTTTGGGGCTAGGTAGTTTCATTTAATATTAGTGGCTCTTTTCCATTGCTATTCATTTCTCAGAAAATGCAAGCCAGACCTTGCAAAACTCCAGATATTACCAATCAGTGCTTTCTTTATATCACCCATGATCTTACAAGCACAAAAAAAAAACCTGGCAAAGCCTGAAAAAATCAGACTCTATACACAGTGGAGATCCATTGCTGTTTTATCAGAAAGATCAAAACCAAGCTCACAGCAATGCAGAAAATTGGGTTGTGCATTTCCTTCCACCGGGCTTCGGAGCCTCTGGGCTCAAAGCCATGGTCCAGTTCCCTTCTCTATTCACCCCTCATCCCCTCCACCTTGTACCATACCCTAAGGATACGAATATATAATTTTTAAATATTATTACTAATATTATTATTATTAATTATTATTATTATTATTATTATTATTATTATTATTATTAATAATAATAATAATAATAATATTAAACATGATTTATATAGCGCCAACATATTACGCAGCACTGTACATTAAATAGGGGTTGCAATCGACAGACAGTGACACAGGGAGGAGAGGACCCTGCCCCGAAGAGCTTACAATCTTTTAGGTGATGTTTTTATTTTTAATCAGCAGTTTATTCTTTTCTCTGCCAACCTTTTCTACCATTGCCATTTTATGGAAACAAATACCACCTTGGTATAACGGGAACTGTGCTTACCCCTGGTAATAATGGCATTGCCATCAATACCTTTGTTTTAATGTCCCTGGAACATTTAAGTTCAGTAGGAAAAAGGAAATAAAATTGTTCATGTTATTAACTTTGAATCTCACCGACACCTTCATAGAAATCAGAGATTCAGCGGTGAGACCATGGATTTGTGTTTGCATGGTGTGGCAGAGATGATGGCATGCTTTGCTTCATCATTTGTGATTATTTTATCTTACGTTTCCTGTACCTGCCCCTTTGAGGATCTGTGTTAGGATATCTTTTGGAATGTCCTCTCCATCTTCCATGGCTTGTTTTCTCCTCTCTATGCATTCTCTGCCCGTGTTCCTCAGCAGTTTTATGCTTTCTCGGACCTCTTTGATTAATGCCTGTTTTCCAGGTATGTACTGTGAACACACATAATGCAAAAATGTCGGTTGGGTATTACCTTCCACCAGGCTTCGAAGCCTCTGGGCTCAGGCCCATGGTCCAATTCCATGGAACATGCATAAAGATCATGAATATATTGTTCTATACATGCAATCTCTTTCGTCTACCAAATGCAACAGAACACATTGACTTGGCTATGCAGGGCAAAGCAACAGAATCGCTTTAATGGTGACGTGGAAGCCCCACCAGCAGCATCTACTAAATGTTTTCTAATGCTTCACTCTGCTGCTGGAAAATACTGAATGTTCCATAAAGGATCCAATCCTGTTCCATCTATGTGACAACACTGTGCAATGGGATTAGAATATGTTCCATATGGAATCCCTTCTTGTTCTATCCATGTGACAACACTGTGCAATGGGATTAGAATATGTTCCATATGGAATCCTTTCTTGTTCTATCCATGTGACAACACTGTGCAATGGGATTCGAATATGTTCCATATGGGATCCCTTCATGTTCTATCTATGTGACAACACGGTGCAATGGGATAGGAATATGTTCCATTTGGGATCCATTCTTGTTCTATCTTTGTAACAATGCCGTGCAATGGCATTTGAACCCAAACCTGTGTTGTCACATGGGGCAGGGAAAAAGTCCCCAGCCAAGTTACCATTTGAAGTGATGTTTTTCCCTGTGTCTCTCATTTTAAAGTATAACAAAACCTAGGAACAAAAGTGTAAAATTTTGCAAGCACAAGCATCAGTATCTATAGATAAGGGAACAGGTAGCCATCTGCAATGAAGTTTTCTGAAAGCTCATTCACACTTAGCAATAAGTTTGAGTCAACAAATGTTAATTTGCACATGAACCAAGGCTGGAGAGGATACACATTCATCAGTGAAGCTGGGTGATCCAGCAAACCTGGAATGGATCTGGTCCAGGATTGAAAACATTTGCTAACAAATAGCAAATGACTTAGGAAAAACATTCCAGGTTTGCTGGATCACCCAAAATCATTGATGAAAGTGCATCTTTTCCAACCTGGGAGAGCCTTTAATAAATCGGGCCCATTTTGTGCTTTGCCACAATGCCCTGAAATGGTCCAAAATACCCTGCATTTGTAAAACTGATCTGGGGATTTTTTCCTTAGGGCTCTATTTATAAACTATTCTCTTATCAATTCGCTCATAAAATTTGTTTATTTCCTATTCATTTCCTATTGGGACAGCTGTGCACTTTTAATGATTGGCCACTAGGTGGTAGAACGAGTCGCTGTTTTATTAGGAGACCTGTAGAAAACAATTCACCACCAGTGAATTTCAGAAGAATTGTCTGGGGGGGAAATGTATAAAATAAAGCCCATAGTAAGGTTACTTTAAAAAGATACAAACCTGAACCAAAGGATTCCGAGTCTCCACCACTCCTTTCATAACCATTGAAATGGCGCAGGGAAATGGCGTCTGGTCATCGTATAGGGAATTCAGCTCCATTCCAAAAGCCACCTTAAAAAACAGATACTGAAATGTACTAGAAACCAATAAAATAACAACTGCAAGAAATACAAAGAAAGACATCAACAAATATAAGTTCTGGAAATGTAAAGTGGGCATATAGACAAGTTTTCATTGTTATTACCTTGGCTATGACATCCAGGGTGACTCTGCTCAGCATGTCGTACATTCCAACCTCACTTTTCCCATCAGCCTTCTCTGTTATTTTTTCTATGAGATTTTCAGCCTTCTCATTGAAAGTTCCCATTAGTCCAATCAAATAGCTAGAAAGAGAATGCAAACAAATCACTATATCAGTACAGGTAGTCTCCGAGTTAAGGACATCTGACGTATGGACGACTTCTAGATACGAACGGGGCTTCCCTGCTTGTTCGGAGTCTTGATAGGAGGGGGGCATTTTGCATGACACCACGCTGCCTAATAATGTGTTGAGACAAACATCTGTCATAATTGCATTTATTAAAATATTGTACCTGTTCTGACTTATTATTAATATTATTATTATTAATAAACAGGATTTATATAGCGCCAACATATTACGCAGTGCTGTACATTAAATAGGGATTGCAAATGACAGACTAATACAGACAGTGATACAGGAGGAGAGGACCCTGCCCCGAAGAGCTTACAATCTAGTAGGTGGGGGAATTACATACAAATTCAACTTAAGAACAAACCTACAGCCTCTATCTCGTATGTAACCCGGAGACTAACTGTATTTCTCAACTCCTCTAGGGGTTCCTTGAGCAATGAGCAGTTTGTGCCTCTCAGGTCAGTTTAAGTGACAACAATGATCTTTTTGGCTATCTGTAAGGATGACATTCTTCCCAATAGCCAGCAATGTAAGAGGAATTCGTCCCACTGACCACCACACTAATATACTGTATGCTGTGAATTTAGTAATTATAGAAGGGGTTCCCTGAAGACCGATGAAAAACAGGCGATGAAAAAATCATTTAAAACACCTTTATGGGCAGCACATGGCTTTTAAGTAGTGTAGATTTGACAGAATTACAGTATAATATTTGTCCACTAGGGGGCACCATAAACATTATACTGATATGGTATATCACTTTTATTACTTTTTTGTTTTTATGACTCTTTTATGAAATTTTAAACTTTTTCATTTTTTCATTTGCACCTTGAAAAAATAGTTACTTGTGTCCCTGATAACTACAATATACCTTTTAATAATATTTTAATATGTATTGATTATGTATCAAGACTTTCTTATCTGTACCAAATGTGTCTTGCTTCAAGGACTTTGAAAGTGAGTGCAGAACTTACTGTTTACAACCTTGGGTAAGGTTATAACGTATTTATTACACATCTGCAGTACATGTACAATTGCCCATTGTTATCCTTTAAATGCTCTTTACAAAAAGAAAATACTCCTAAATCCTGGGATGACAACATATCCTTACTGAAATTAAATTTCTAGTAATGGTGTCAGACCCACTCAGCTATCTTTTTTCATAGCTCCAAAATTCCTCATTATAAGAGAAGTTTTTTTTTTTTTTAAAGTTAGGCACCGAAAGGAATACAAAGTGCACACAACAGATTTTGCTGGCATTTTGTATCCTACTTCAATTGATAATAAAAGTTTTTACTTACGTTCTGCTGAACGCTGGATCCATAATTCTTCTCTGCTTGTGCCAGTGGCTGTAATCTCTATCAGTCACTAAACCTTTTCCCATGAACCTGGTATGGGTAATATGAAGGTGAAACATAAAATATATTACATTGAAATCAGATAACAGAGACTGCTGATCTAGGGAACATCCCATTGCCTCCGGGAATCAGGAAGAAATCTTTGTCCCTGTTGGAGCAAATTGTACCTGGGTGTTTTTTTTGCCTTCCTCTGGACCGCCTATATCCATGGGGTTTTATATCTGGGATATGTTTATTTCCCTAGTGGTTGAACTTGATGGACTTTTTTTTTATCCTGACTTACTATATAACTGCATTAAAATAAGGAACCATTCACAACATGATCAATACATGCATTAGTACATTGCAATGCTCTTCATTGTGATTGACCCCCTAATGCACAATACAAGTGAAATGTGCCAAAATAAAACACAGGTGAGAAAATCAGGTGTTCACTTACCTGACTCCAAATAGGGTGTCGATCCGTTTATAAAATTTATCTTTGGTGTATTTTGGTGACATCAGGAATTCCTGATAAATACATGAGAATAAAATTTTGAGTTCATTATATAGTCATCAGAATAATGAAGACTGAATTCTGATTGGCTGGTTGCGGTCACAGCACCGTACAGCTTACACCCATCACATGAGCCTGTTATGTGAGCACTTACCTTTACTCCTTCCGGAGTGATGACCAGAATTATCACATTATGGAGACCATTGATACGCACTATTGGCCCGTACTTCTCCACCCTGAAAGACAACAGAACATATCGTACTTTATTCACTGCAATGAGAACCTGCAATGAGAGTCCTTTACTTCCTGTCTAGTAGTCATAACAGGAAGTGAAGATAAATTCCCCAAGGTGATAAAATGACCATTTAGACCCCCCAACATGTGTCTCTGCTGGTAGATTACCCCCTTACTCTTGTTCCATTGGTAACTTAATCAACTGGATCTTTCCTCTGTTCACCAACCAGTGGTCCGTGAGAAAATGTGGACATCATTTGCAATTTTTATGTTTTATTATTAATAAAACAAAAAGAATTTTCTAATAAATTATATATTTTCTGAATGACAATTTTCGCCTTTATATTGCACTAAATTCACAAACTATACTAGAGACGGAAAAACAAGGGAGGCGCAGCGTGACGTCAGTGTAGTGTTAAGTTACCGAGCCGTACACTTCAGTATTGTTTCCACCATTACAACAGTCACCCCGCTCCGCCAATACCGATTCTCATCCCATTGTTTGTTTATTTGTTCATTTCTCAGATGTTCTTTTAGGTAAGTATATCCTTAGCTGTGTATTTTCTATAACTGTTATATTTAATGGCATCAAATAGTTTGACTTTGATAATTATCATTTCTTGTTTGGTCTTAGATTGGAATGAAATAAATCCATAATGAGTGAGAAAAAGCAAACTAATATTTTGTATTTCTTTAGTAACACCAAAGATAATGCAACTAATGATAATAGTAACAATAGTAATACTTCACCGTGAGCTGATCAATGAACAGAGCCGCCACAGTCCTTGTCAGCACCATTAGGAAGATCAATATTTTACAAATGTATTTATCTTTTAAAAAAAAATCATATTATTGGTCCACGGGATTTAAAATGATAAATTTAGTGGTCCGAAAGGTCGGTGACCGCTGGTTTATTAAACGCTGATTGTTACCAGTGACAGATAAATGAATGAGCGTTGTACACACAGTAGTGTTCTGTTCAATGCAGAGGGAAGGGGGGAGGACAAGCAAGCAGCACCCCAGTGTGCTCTCCTCCATAGGAGTGAACAGTGGTTGTTCCCGTTCATTAATCCACCATGGTCGTTCATTAATTCCCCATGGATGATTGATTAACAATGTCAGGGAACCACTGTCCAGATTTTCACCTGAGATGAACACAACCATTCTTTTTGGGTGAAGATTATCTAATCATCATATTGTTGTAGCATTCAATTCAATTCTATCTTTTGTCATAAATGCCTAATCCTATACCCCAGGGGCGAACATAGGGAGGTGCAAAGTGTGCCACTGGACGAGGATACCCTCCCATACCCTCCTTAACCAAAAGAAGCCCCCACGCCATGGGGGGTCAAGTCAATCCTGCAGGGGGCCTATATTTAGCACCCAGGTTTCAAAGTTGAATGGCAGGTATACCAAAGGAAGGATCCAGGGGCCTCCACTGAGACACAGAGACCAACACAAGTCCTTGTACGCATAACAATGGTCCCCGATTTATTAAAGCTCTCCAAGACTGGAGAAGACGGAGTATCATAGGAGAACCTGGGGGATCCTGCAAACCTGCAATGGATTTCCTAAAAATCATTTGCTATTAGTTGACAAACAAGCCATATGCATTCCAGCTGGATCACCAGATTCACCTACGATAGTCTATCCTTCCCAGTCTTGGAGAGCGTTAATAAATCCGACCCAATGTGTCACACACCATGCTGCTACCTTTACAGACAAGAACTTTAAAGTGAACTAAAAAGTTAAGTTGCTAAATAATGTCCGGCTTCCTGCTGTTCTCAGGATGGAAAAGTCAGTGAGATTTCTTTACAATGTGCGGTCATTATTCAGTGACAACCTACCAGTCCAGGAACGTGTCGTAAATCACCAGATTATTCTTCATCAACTTAGATATGGTGGCGGAGTGTCCGAACAGAAAACTGCAAAAAACAAGAAATAACGAGGATATCTCTGCATCACTGCATGGAAAATATACACAGAGCAACAAAAATATAGTCTTGGTGTGAAGACGCAACAGGGATTAAAGGAAATCTCGCTGCATGGAGGGGAATTCTGTGTACACTTGTCACTAGAACATTTTGGAGGATTTCCCATATTCTATTTATTCCATTTTCCTTCAGTTACTGGATGATCTCCGGACAAATTAAAAAGTTGGAGAATGAAGGGTTTACTAAATAAAATGAAGCTAACACGTGCAAATTAGGAGCTGAATTGAAAATTTGAATAGTAAACTGAAAAGAAATTGGAGAGGTAAATTGAATCTGCAAGCTAGGTAAATGAGGCATGTGTATCCGTATTAGAATTTTGTTTGGGGTAATCAGATTGTAAAAGCTGCCCCTTGCAGGAGCTTCATGTAATAAAGACCGGTCCATGCTGATTTTGCGCCTGGTGCAGGGTGACTGGTCTTGTATCGGCCCCCTTCTGCAGTTTTCTGCAAGCAGCCGGTAGTGGGTGGAGCTTATAAGCCCCTCCCATAGTTTTATTCTGTGCACAAACTTAGTGCAGCACTGGGATATTAAACAATGCACTTTCAATGCAATATGTCGCTGCAAATGGCAACCACAAAGACTTTCTGTGCAGCTTTTAACTGATTCATAAAATAGCAGTAAATATAAGGGGCATGGGCCAGAAGCATTTCACTAAGGGTTTGTTTTTTGTGCATTTTTTGTTGAGTCATATATGGATCAGATTGCATAGAAAGCATGTAAGGGTAAAAGTGTTCAGGTCAAGCAGCTCTAGCCAGCATAACCGGTTCTAAATCTTGATTGTCAGTGCAATACAACTGTTGAGTATTCTCAGCCTGGAACCTATCTGCATGGAGTTTGTATGTGTCCTTTAGACTATTCTAGGAGTATTCGATTGTCATATGATTACATTACATTATTACAGAATATTAATCTTCAGCAAAATAAACTAATGCTGCAATAAAGCTCAACTCCAGACAAGTCATGGAACGCATGGAGTGGGATTAGATCGCGTTTTAATGTTCCTCTCCTGACATCCATCACCTTCAATTAAATCTCAATAAAATCCTAACAGTGCTTCCTTCTTTATTCTACGAAAAATGATAAGTTTAACTGTGAAACAATGGCTCAGCTTTACTCATATCAGTTACATTGGATCTGATTTATTAAAGCTCTCCAAAACTGGAGAAAATAGACTATGATGGGAGAACCTGGGTCATCCAATAAACCTGGAATGTTTTTTTTAAAATAATGGAATGTTTTTTTTAAAATAATGGTTTGCATTAAATTGACAAATGTTTTCAATCCTGGACCAGATCCATTCCAGATTTGCTGGATCACCCAGGTTCTCCCATGATAGTATATCGTCTCAAGTCTTGGGCACACTTACCTGTCTCTGGGTGGTCCAGGTATGTGGTCATATTTCTGGTGAATGTAGTAGATGTAGCCACAGTATAGAAGGAAGCAGAGAAGTATCAGAGCCAGCAGCAATACAAAGGCCCAGCCTAGGCAGCTACACAGCCCCATGATCGCTCTCTAGGAACGTTCCTGGTACAATGACGCTTGTTGTGTATACAGAGAGCAGCAAGAAGAGTGAGATTACTGGGAGAGAAGTAAGTTTAACAATATATGACTCCTCCCGTCCAAGAACAAGGCGGTGGATTTACATTCCAGCAGAGTGGCCCCAGACTGCGGCCCCAGTATGGAAGTGTTCTCTCATAGCAAACTATGGGGCTTTTCCTGTTGTTATTCCAGTATAGAAACAGAAGCTACAGGGAAATTCTTAGATTTGTAGATTTGCTTTAGAAAAAAAGAGCAGCCCAATAACATAAAAAGGCGATAAAACAATATAAATGGGCAAATGTGTAAATGCACAATTATTTTATTATATCCAATCAGGGACATGACTGTGGATTTTGTAAAGCGCTGCATAAAATGTCAGCATTATATAAGTACATAAATAATTCATTAGAAAAAAATGTGAAAGTTGTGGAAATTTGAGGTTAACAAAATTATAGACGCCCACAAAAAGTTCATTTTTCAAACATTTTTCCATGTGACATATAAATGTAGTATTTCATACAGAGGGAAGCATTTCTTTGCATGGTAAAGTATGTCTGTAGACGAATATAAGAATTGGAGGAAGGAAGGGTTAAAGTTCAACTCTTGGTGTACCCCAAACTATCGCTACTGCCATCCCCTAAGCCCGAATTCACATTTGTTTTATAAAATTAAAGAAGAATACTTTTTTCTGGTGATGGTGGCATGGGTAAGAGGTGTGGGTTGGTTGCAGTTATTTATCCAGAAGTGAGCATTGCTCTTGTAGTCATGTGAGAGCGCCACTAAACCCTATTCTATGGAGAGGGGAAGACAAGTGAGCAGCACCCTGCTGTGCTCTCCTCCATAGGAGTGAAGAACAGTCATTCTGGATCAGTTGGGTCCTGCTGTACATTTTTATATACCTGGATAATTTGGGGTTTCTTATCTAACCCTCCTATTGTATGTTATTTCCCCACCTCCTAGATTGTAAGGGCAGGGTCTACCCCTCCTCCTGTGTCACTGTATCTGTAAATAAAAATGAATGATAATGTTCACCAGGATAAACAGAGAGTGATTATTTCCAATAGGGACAATGACAGCAATAAAACTCTGAAATCGGTTTTAGTTATACAAATACTTAACGACTAAGCTCTAAGAAAAAGGCAAATTATGGGTAAGCGATACCCATAAATGTGAATGACATACAAAGTCCTTGGTCTTTTAGAGGCTCCAATCAGCTGCCACTGCAATATATTGAAATAAAGTTTCTGCCTCTGGAGTTGAGGAGAATGAGTGGGATAGAATGTAAAGATTTTTATCTTTAAAAAAAGGAAGAAAAATCAAACTAAGATATTATCACAATCTTAATGCAATCAGCTGTTTGGTACCATGGGGATGCTACAACATTTCCTTAAGTTAAGTAATAGATAACTTGCTTCACATCAATTTTATTAAAAATACAAAAATATTTTCTTTAATGAAAACAAAATGTTCAAGTTTAGTTACACTGATACATTCATTTTTTCTTCTATTGTAAAATAGATAAATCACCTACATACAATGAAAATGGTCGTTTGTTCACGTTAATTACTTAGTGATTCTTTTAGTGAATGCATAGTCATGTTCTTGGTAATTTTACTGGTTGTTTGGTGAATGGCTACATTCTCAGTGATGTCACTGGTCTCCAGTGATTGGATAGGCTGCATTCTCAGTGATATCACTGGTCTCTAGTGATTGGATAGGCTGCATTCTCACTGATGTCACTGGTCTCTAGTGA
>NC_092869.1:39003116-39020667 GCF_032062135.1 Pyxicephalus adspersus
TGATGTCACTGGTCTCTATTAAATGGATAGGCTGCATTCCCAGTGATGTCACTGGTCTCCATTAAATGGATAGGCTGCATTCTCAGTGATGTCACTGGTCTTTAGTGAATGGATAGGCCGCAATCTCAGTAATGTGACTGGCCTCTAGCGCACAGAAAGGCTGCATTCTCTGTGATGTCACTTGTATTTTGTGAATAGATAGCTGACCCAATTACCCTTTCCAAAGTGTGTAGGTGACTAAAACATTACATTTAAAAAAAATCATAAAACCTAGAAATCAAACAACTATTTACAATCCTGCTTTAAAAAGATTAAAGTAGAGTTATATACAACAAAAATAACACATTCTAGATGATTATGGATAAAATTTAAAATAAAAACAAACCTGATCTTTGCTCCTGATCTGTTCCACTAGATGTGATGTAACCTCAAATTTCAGTTCTCACACCACATCCTTGCTGACTCTCTTTTTGTATCTTTCTATAGGTGGGATCTAGGTGTACTGACAATGGGCAAACTGTTGTTCCCAAAATAGTCTGGGAAGCAGACAATATACATTCAGCCCTGAACATAGTACACCAATGGATGTAAATATTCTAAAGGAATTGTTATGTTGGTTAAAATGTATCTAAACCCAAACTTTTTCTTTCTTGAATAGAATAGATAAGGATTAAGACCTCCATCAGGTTAATTTTTGCACTCTGTGTCCCAATGGAGATATTTCCTTTTATTTCTTGTTCTGTAGACACAACAGGAATTAGGAAAAGATCTATACAAAGTAATGGAGGTCACCAGAACAGATGTTCCCATTTAAAGATCTTCCCTGTAGTTCCGAAGAAAACCAGGAAGAATTGAGAGGTATTTTTTGCCAGTGGGGCCACAGATAGCAATAAAGACCCGACGGAAGTTCTTATCTTTCCTAAATTTTGGTTTTAGATACTCTTTCGATGGAACAAAGATTGTGAAGGACTGCTTCAGAGTTTTGACTTTAGGAAATGTCTAAGTTGGGTTTCCCGGTATGTTAGATCTCCTCTTGGTGACTACATATGACCCCAGCATCTTCTTGGTGACCACAGTTGTGTTTGCCAATCTCCTTGTGCTTACAGTCCAGTAGAGTCTTCTCCTTGCCCGTGCACTCTACATCATCAAGAAGGATGGGCAGGTTCTTTCCTTCTCCAAACTCTGCTTGCTTGGCAGCCTTTACAACATAAGGGAATCCCAGATGTCGGCACACTACGGCTGCAGATTTGCTATTCCACAAGTCATCACACACTGTACCCCACTGTCCATTGATGAAGATCTCAACCCTTCCACGGTCGGGTTTATTGCCATTTGCCAAGCGGACTGACCCGCTACGTAACTCCACAGAACTTGGCCTCGAGTCTGCCCCAGCGTTTGCTTTAGTTTTCTTTCTCTGACCTCTTCTCTCGTTGCTCTTACCACCTTTCTTTGGCTTTGGTGGTTTGGTCGTGGTTGGTCTGGCAGTGGTTGGGATTTTTTCACCTTGCATGACCTTTAAAAGTTGTTCAATCCAATCAGGTGTAGAGCTGGGGGGCGGCTGGACAGTGGCTATGGCCCTTCCTGTTGTCCTTGATGTGGGTTTAACTTTTGGCTTCTTCGTTGGGGTGGATTTTATGATTAATTCTGCAAATTTAGAAATGTAAAAAAAGTTAAATATATTATTACATCTTCATGTATTTGATTTATATAAATATGGTGTATTGGCACTATATACTACATGTGAGTGAAGTCAGAAATATCACCAACCTACTGTCTACGGTTCACCTAGAATCTGACAATCTGTACAATCATTTTTACAATCTTTAGATTTTGAAAACATATGCAATATGAGGACCTTCTGTAACTATCCAAGATAGGTTTACTGTAGAACAGATGAAGCATCTTGGAAAGATGTGAAACGTCTTCAGTGTTACAAGAACACGTTTAGCTGAATATGAATAACTACTACTAGATAAGTCCTGGAAGACTTAAGCTACCTACACACGTCAAATTTTTCTCGCCCGATAATCGGCTTCGGCCGGATATCGGGCGAGAATCTGGCGTGTGTGTATAGCCCGTGTCGTTCATCGTCCGTGGATCCGTCCTGGCGGGTCCACGAACGATGAACGACGAGGCATCCTAATGCAAGGGAAGGGGGAGAGGGTGCAGCAGGGTGCCGCTCCGTCACTCCCCCCTCTCCTCTTCATAGAGCATAACGGTGCTGTATGTACAGCACTCATTCATGCATCGTGCTGTTCTTATCATTGGAAAGGATCGTGAAAAATCCTTTCCAACGACAAGAATTGCACGTGCGTATGCGGCTTTACATTGGCCAAAGAAAACATACTGCTGGGTTCTCAATGCTTTCAGCCACAAGACCAAATGTATCGGGGGAAGCTGGCTTTTCTTAGTGGCTGATGTTCTGCTTAAGCATAAATCACATGATCACATGCCACGGCTTAATGTTGGAACCTGATCAGCTTACATTGCAAATAATTATTATTATTATTATTATTAATAATAATGAACAGGATTTATATAGCGCCAAAATATTATGCAGCGCTGTACATTTAATAGTGGTTGCAAATGACAGACAAATACTGACAGTAACACAGGAGAAGAGGCATTGTCCTAAAGAGATTAGAATCTAGTAGAATTAAATTACATTGGTTGCATTTAAAATATATTCATGTGCTTTAATGATTAGGTAATGAAATTTATTTATATATTTTTTCAACTGCTTTCTTTTTCTGCTACAATGTATCCACATTCCACATTGCCTGGGACTTCACATAAGAGCGTGCATTCCCTTGAACATGCTTCCGTGCACTTCCAGCACTGATTGATAGATATGAATATGTGCCTGCTAAAGCCATTCACACTTGCAGAGTGTCATTGAGAAAAAAACAATGAAAGGGATCCTTGTGGTTATAGCTTCATTCATATGCAGGCCATATAAATCAAATCGTGCAGATGACATCACTTTTGTAACTCTCACACATTACATTTTTGTACTCCTCAACTCCTAAATAATCCTGATTGGCACCTATTAACATTGCTTTAGATTTTAGCCATTATTTTCCTGCTGTTTTACAAATTATATTTTTTATGTTATTGTTTAGTTTTTTTGTATTGTATTGTTTTTATTGTTTTTTGTATCTAGTTTTATTCTAGTTTTAAGTCATTGTATGTATATTATAATGTATAATTTTATAGTTTTATTATAATGTAGCATTGCAAAACATAAAAGAAAATATTAGTTCTTTTATTAATTTGCAAATAACATTGCCCAGCTTTGTACCAGAAATGTCATTTCAAATGAATTATTTAAAGTAAAACCACATTAAAAAGATCTTCATTTTTCATATATTTTTTTTAAAATCTGGAAGATCTGTAACACTGCTGAATGTGTGACTTTCCTCTGTCTCCCTCACTGCGCTCTCTCACCTATTAATAATTTCCAGCATGACTGCGTCCGTCCAGAAGCAGAGCTGAATCGCGCCAGCACAAAGCACCCCGAGTGCAGGGTCGTCCTACATGTAGATTACTTTTATAAAGACAATTCAACGAACAAGAGATCTTTGTTGCCAAGACAACAAACACATCTCGAGAACGATTTTCTGAGCAGCGCTGACCTAGATACGCCTCTGGCCATGGGATGAGCGGCGATCCCGCTGTAAATATTCACCGTGATGCCAAATAACAGTAACCTCATATGACATTAAATAAAAGGACAACTGATGAGATGTAACATTTTGCTAAAATGTATTCAATTATACAGAGAAGGACAAAGGCTGATGCATTTCAATTTAAAAGGTTAAAGCATCTGAAATTTATTTTTCACCTATGTGTCAGTTGGGTTTGATAAATAACTCCACAGGGCAAATTTATGCTTTATTTATTCATTTTATATTTGACGCATGTAACCATTGGCGGGCCTGGGTATTGTCATGTGGAATATGGGATGGGGAGAATGGTCCGGATTACAGATGAGTTTGCAAAAGTAAATAATGCCTTTTCTTGTTTATTTTTGGGAAAGTTACCACTCAGGGGTTTCCACAGGGCTGTATGAAGTCTGAGCCCTTCCTATTCCTAATAATATCCTATTAAGCTCTGCACAACTTTTACGCTTTTAGATATTGGAAATCTTTATTAACCCAAGCAACTGGCTGCTCCCGGGTGCACGCTGGTAACCTAACTTGCATGCAGCTTTAGCTGTGATGAGAATCATCTAACACCAACCGCAAAACCAATTTTTGGAAAATGTGGCACAATCTGCTGCAGACATGTGCAAAATAGTTCCCAATCACTCCCATCCACTTCAATGGGAGCAGTTTGGACTATGGCTGAGCCCACAACAGAACCTGGCACTCACCATGGCTCTGAAATGACCATTAAGTGGTATTGTGGGCCAATATCGACCTCCTAGTCTGAGACACAATCATGTGAATTCCGGTGTAAGAGATGACTGAGGAAATGCTTTAACCTACCTGAAGCGGATGAGCCTAGGCAAAGTCACTAAATTGGCTGAATGGTCAGAGGTAGAATTCTTTGAAAAACCATACTGTTGCTGTATATTGCAACTTATCAGAAATGTATTCACTTGTAAATTTATTAGGAGGCTATTGCATACTAACACCTTGTCTATTATTTTAAACAATAACTTACTTTCTTTTGGCACAAATGGAATGGCAGCGCTCTTCGTTTTGACCGCTATGGGATGATAACGGCATTTACCAGGCGGGGCCCTCCTGTGGAAACAGACACAGCCATGAAAATCTGGAACAGCAACAGGAGCATTTGCAATGCCGTTTGTGAAGAGCAGCATTCCGAGCGACTGGATACGAGCTATTTATCTAATGGGTGTTCATAATTACAGAACATGAATGAATTATATGCAATTTTGCTGCCCTATTTGAGCAATGGCCTCCCTGAGTAAATTAACAAAACAAAAAAAAAAAGATTTGTGAAGCTGAATGTGACCCAACACATCTGGAAGTGATCCCAGAGCCAGGACCAAATCTGCAGATTCTCAGAAAGAACGTTAGCCCATGCACACACTGACAGGCTGGCTTCATTTGGACATCGCAGCTTACCAGTGCGGCAACTGTTACAATCTAAAGCCAAAACTTTTTTTCAGCAGTAAATGATTTAACCTTCTGCTGGGTTTTTATTGCTGTCTGCCCGTTGAGGAGATGCGCTCTCTGTATTTGACTTGGTGATCATTGCCATGGAACAGAAAGTGATGGAAAGTTCAAAACTTTCAGTTGTCATTGGAACAAAAGGTAAAGTGCCATCTTTCAGATGGAACAATAAGAACACTTAGGACACTGCTAACAGTACATATTCACATGCTTGTTAATGTGTTCATACTGCCATACACACACAGAGCATCTTGTATACATTCTCACCCATTCTATTCTAGTGCAAAACTAATGCACCTTGTATTTGGCCCCTGTAGTTTTCTGCAGCCAGCCTGTAATGAATAGTTGGACCACACACGGTAATATCTGGATTTGCAAAGCCATTTTATGCACAAAAATGCATTTGTATATTGAGAACATATTTAAAAAAAACAACGTAATTCTCAAGCTACGTACACACTTCCAATTATTATCGTTGGTAAACGAATGTCGAACGATCCTGCACGATATCTGCGAACGATCGTATAGCACCGATCCTGTACATACAGATAACGACACGATCGTTCGCAGATATTGTACACACGATAGATGCGATCGTTTGAACGATACAGGAAGTGACGTGCACCACAGGAAGTGAGCGAACGTTCGTTCACCGCGCATGCTCAGACCATGGACGATTAATGAACGACCGTACACACGATAGATGGTCAACGATCGTCGTCCAATCCGATCCGCCGGTCCGGTCGTTCATTTCCAACGACTATCCTCGTTCGTCGGCGTCGTTGGTTACTTTTTTTACGAACGATTTTTTCCCAATCGATCGTTCGTCGTTCATTTCCAACGATAAAAATTGGAAGTGTGTACGCAGCTTTAGAGTTCAGCTTTATCGGTCATCATTATTTTGTACCTGTTTTTAGTTTCTAAATCATAATGATGTAATATTTGCAGCTGGGTACAAACATACTGTATGACAGCACATAAGTTTGCACAATTACTAGGAGAACAATTTATAATTTGGGTTTAAAAAAAGTGATTCTATAGCAGTGCAGGAAACTAAAAATGGCAACTGAAATACCTAATGTAGCTGAAAGATTGAACAACAGCCAGTTGGCTTCATGAACTGAAGGCCATTTATCTCAGTTATAGTGCAGGCACAAGGAGCCTTACAAACCTATATTTTATATAATATATTCTGGATGATTGTTACCTTGAGGTGTCGACAATCTTATATAAGACACCAGTAGGAGATGTAGCACTTGGTATTCCAGTGGACATGAAGTAGAGTTCACCTATAAATAAAAACAAAATATTAATATATTAGATAGATGTGAAGAACTACCTACACATAGCCTTGTATTACCCAATGCCTGGTATATTTATCCTATCAGACTCTAGAATGGGGTCGGGACGGTTGGAAATGATCTGCTTGTGTCTGTAATTATAATATAATAATATGACCAATCTCTCCCCTTCCTGGCTTTTTTTTCCAATTAATTGAATGCAATTGGGCTGGCCTTTTCTTTTTCTGACCTTGAAGGTTCATTTACACGTAAGCACATTAATGCACTTTTATATAATGTTGCCTTTGGCTCAATTACAGCGAGACTACAACCAACCATTTCTAATGGCGGGACCAAGTTTCTAATGGTCATAAACCTATGAAGTATTAGAGAACTGAGGTTCCTGATTTTACAAAGGGACTGCACATTATATTCAATGGGCCTAATTTATTAAAAAGGTCTCAAAGGCTGGAAAAGATACACTTGTATCAGTGGAGCTGGGTAATCCAGCAAACCTGGAATGAATCTGGTCCAGAATTGAAAACATTTGCTAACAAATGGCAAGAAATCCATTCCAAGTTTGTTGGATCACTCAGCTTCACTGATGAAAGTGTATTCTCTCAGGCTTTGGAGAGCTTTAATAAATCAGGCCTGGTATATGTAATGCTATAGAGGACTGTGGAAATTCTTCAAGAGATGGTCAGGGACTGTGAAGGATCACTACATTCCCTCAAGCCACAGGTTGTGCACCACATACTGCCCTTTGTCCTCAGGTTGAGATCCATATGTAGGCCTAACATCTCAAAATGGGCACGACTGCACCCCATTAAACATCAGGTTGGGCACCTGGGCCAAAAGCAATGAAGAATGAGCTTTGTATGTCTTAAAATAAAAAAAAAGTTCTTATGATAATTATCACAGTGTGTTGCAATTACCTGCTTCATCCTCTCCAAAAGAGATGATGTACTGGTAATAATTATTAATGAGTTTGGGAAACATGCAGGTCTGTCCTGTGCCCATACAGATCTCATGGTACTGCCATTGCCCTGTATTCTGATCTTCTTTTAGAGCCATTAAACGTCTGTGCAAAAAAAAAAAAAAAAAAAGGGTTTATGTACTGTTCGTTCTAAAAGACGATTATCCATGTGTCTGAACAATACAGACTGTTCTTTCCATAATGAGCAGAACACTAAATCATTAAAATATCAATTTACATGAAGGAGCCATTATGTTGTTTTCAGAGATGTTCATTAAAGCTAAACTCCAAGCAGATTAAAAACAAAACAAAATAAACGATTCCAGTTCTGTATAGATTACAAAATATTTTTATGTCATTGCTTACCAAAACCACAGAATCCAAGGGTTACAGAGCTCTGCATGCAATCTTTGGGACATACTAAGGACTATGTTTAGCTAAAACATTTTATTGTGCATTTTATCTTCTGTTACAACATTGCATTCCAAGGCATGGAATGGCATGTGGTTCATGTGGTTAGGAGGGCATTTCTTAAAAATGGAAACACAACCCACATTGCAGAGTATTGTGGTACATGAGCCATGCATTGCGGTGCATTGCGTTACAAAAATAGCACAGGCACATTTTGTTGCATTGGATAATGGTTTGCTGCACAATACCATGCATATAGGAAGCTGACATTTGAGGGTACCTTAAGTTGTACCCTTCAATGAGTTGCCATTATGAGCCAACGCACAAAATAAACAGGGTTTATTCAGACAACTTGCTCCATCCTACTGATGCAATTAAGCTCTATACAAAGAAAATAAATGTAAAGAAAATAAACTTTACAAAAAAAATAAATGCACTTGGTACGTCACAGAGGTGGGTGGTTCTCCTTATAATTAAAATGCAAGTCTGTCTTTGGATAGAATTATTTGAATAAATCTAGTTTTTGAAGATAATTGTTTGTTGAAACTCCATAATGGAGTTAGCATCACCAATAATAATTGGAGAAGTACTAAATATTACTGTGGAGAACATATATGGGACATCGCCATCTCTGTATGTTGGGATTTTATTCCCACCTTTTTGCCTAAATTCATACCAAGGGAATAAGCATAGCGGTGTTTGTAACAACTTTTTGTGCTGATTTACTACTAGCTGTACCAATTACATCCCTGAGAATGCAGACATAGTCTGCGAAACGCGTCGGATGATTTCAACATATGTAATGTGTACAATGTATCTAGCCCATGTATGTTAGAATGTCAATTAGACTCGTATTTCTTTGCGTCTCTATTCTCTAATGTATATTGGGGATGTTGGCAGCATTGTAATTGTTAGAAAACCAGACAATATAAATGAGGATACAAAAAAAAAAAATGTGTAAGAAGAATGTGATCATTGAGCAGTATTTAATTATTAAATCACTGCAGGTGAAGCCTCAGGTGGATTCACATTTGCAGCTGGAATGAAGGATCACGCAATAGAGCCACAGTGCTAGATAATGATCATCTTGCAATTATTAAAAAAGATGAACACATTGGCCCACATTCACTAAAGCTCTCCAAAGCTGTAGAAAATACACAGCTGGGGGATCCAGCAAACGTCCTATAGATCTGGTCCTTGATTGAAAATATATAACAAATAGCTAGTTTTAGGAAATCCGTTCCAGGTTTGCTGGGTTACCCAGCTTCACTTATGAAAGTGTATTCCCTCCAGCCTTGGAAAACGGTAATAAATCAGGGCCTTTATACTTACCCACTCATAAAATCTCCAAATATATAAAGACCATTTAAATTTGGATATTCGCAGCCTCTGTATACATATCCCCCTGTGACCGATTTCCCCAGCTTGTGGGGGTAAGCAAAGATTGGAAGAACATCATCTGCACAAAAGAAAAAAAATGTCTGGTTTACAAAAGGAAGAAATAATAATTGTTGAATGGACAAACTGTCATGGAACATGAAATATATTCCAAAAAAGTATAATAAAACATAAATGACATACATTAGTATGCAGTCTGTCACTAACATCAGCACAGCAGTCTTTGTGTTTTTAGCTCCCCACACCAAAACTTTTTTTATTACCTGTCGATTTGTCCATTTATCCTTTTTCACTTACAGGTAACCTCCAGTCTTCCTATTAGTCTTGGACAGTTTTACAGACTCTCCTGGACTGAAATTGTTTACTCTATTTTTACTGCAGATGTGAACCAGCAGCATGCACCCATATCTAGAATATCAATTGTTAGTGTACAGCAGTGTCAGTAAGGCGTCATTACCTAGTGATGAATTGGTGCACAGCTTTTTATCATAGCAGCTGAATCCTTCCCTGGCCCTCCAGCCATAATTCCTTCCTTTCTCTACAATGTCGACTTCTTCAAATTTATTTTGTCCCACATCACCACAGAACAGGCGTCCTTTCCCTTCCTTGGTCTTCGGGTCTCCCCTGTCAAAAGAGCAGCGCCACATATTCCTCACCCCATAAGCATAGACTTCAGGTCTGGCAGACGGGTCATCGACAAACGGGTTATCGACCGGGATCCGGTACAGGGGGCCGTGGTTGTTGTGATTGACATCGATGCGTAGAACTTTACCCAACAATGTTGACCTGAAAAATGAAAACAATTTTGTTGTTGTTGTTGTTGTACTGAGCCAATCACCTTTCCTGCCATGGCAGCTTTAAAAGGAGGGCTTATCGTGTGGGGGTGAGCAAAACAGAGCTTTTGAGCCCCCAAAATTCTCAAAGCAAAAAAAACAAAACAAAACACTGACTTCTCCTATTGTGTGTTAATTCCTCAACCTCTTAGATTGTAAGCTCTTCTGGGCAGGGTCCTCTCCTCCTGTGTCACTGTCTGTATCTGTCTGTCATTTGCAACCCCTATTTAATGTACAGTGCTATATAAATCCTGTTAATTAATAATAATAATAATAACAATAATTTCAGCAATTTATGTAATTATAAACAAAGCAACAAAAGCACTGAAGCCAATATAAAAAAATGTCAAATGAAGGTGGTTTCCAGAGTGAAATAGGCTTTAAATTGGATTTTTCATAAATTTGTATAATTTATTCTACGTTCTGCAAGAGCAAATCAATGAGAAATAATTTCTTTGAAATGTTGCTGACAGCAAAACTGGAATTTCTACAGCAAAATCAGTTTAGCAACATCACATTCATTCCTAATTAAAGTTATTGTTGTGTAAATATGTCTGGGTAAGACTTATAGGGGTCCCACTAAATGCATCTTCTACCCTGACTATTCTATGAAATATAAAAGATAATAATACAGGTAGTCCCCGGGTTACATACGAGATAGGGACTGTAGGTTTGTTCTTAAGTTGAATTTGTATGTAAGTTGGAACAGGTACATTATTTTAATAAATGCAATTAGGACAGATGTTTGTCTCAACATATTATTAGGCAGCGTGGTGTCAGTTACTGTATAAAATCCTCACTGTGAGTTAATCACAAACAAAGCAAAAAAACTTTATGGAGCCTAGACATTCATTAACTTCTGGAGCAAGCTGTGCTTTGTTATGCAAAAAGAAACAACTGCAGAGTTTGTCTTGATCATCAAAGAGTCATGCAAACTGCCCCGTTCCCATATCAAGCCTCTGTCCTGCACACGAGAGAGCAGGGAAGCCCCGTTCATATCTAGGAGTTGTCTGTATGTCAGGTATCCTTAACTCAGGGACTACCTGTATTGCCATGTGGCATGTTGGTACATTGATTGACAAGCTGTGCACCTTCATCATCATTCTCTATGTAACTTTCCCCCTCACCCCAATATTAAAAATGTTCACCAGTCCAAAGCAGAAAAGCGTATGAATATTGTCAGAGCAGAAGCAACAATTCTTAATTATTCATACCCCCAAGACACATAGCTGAGATATACTATGAAATGGCTATAGTGAAAGTCCCCTTAGGCAAGTAGTAAATGTTCTTACTTGTTCTGTGCATTCCCAAACTTCCCAAATGGATCTCCAGCCATTCCTCCGTCCCCAATAAATATGTAGAGATAGCCGTCATCTCCAAACAACACCTCACCCCCGTTGTGGTTGGATGCGGGCTCTTCCACCTCCAGGATTATCCTAAAAGACAATAATTATTACATAACATATTAATTAATGTATTATTAATTATTAATTGTATTAATATTAATTAGTATTATTAATGTATATTAATAATAAATAGTGTTATATACATTAATAATATTATATAACACTAAGAAATTGAATCATTAAAAAAAACACGGCTGAATATACTCAAATCACTATATATGAACAAAAGTAAATGTAAACCTTTCACTTTAATCTCACATGAGCAGCAACAGAAAAAGTCACTTTTAGCATTTTTTAATCTGCAGCTTTTAATAATTTAATGCCTAGTGATCCTTTCCTGAAGGTCTTTGTTCAAGTATCTCCTGTTATAAGGTGACAACTCTCTGTGCTTGTCTTCCATTTGTGTTTCTTTGTTGTCACATCGTCTTCTGATACAGAATACAAGCAGCCCAATACATATTATGCAGGCATGCCAAGGAGAATGCAAAGGAGCCATTGCCGGAGTGCATGAAGACAAGGTGCAACAAGGATCAAAGTTTCAAACATGTAATGCAGTTTTTCTTGACCTTTTTTATAACATAGGGCAGGGGTCAGCAACCTTTACTATCAAAAGAGCCATTTTGCCTCCTCTTCCACTAAAGAAAAATAGTCTTGAGCCGCAAAACATAACACAGTTTATAAACTTTTAAAAGTTTTAATATTTTTTTAATTTTACCTGTTACAATAAGTGTGCATGTGTAGGCCTACTTTGAAATAAATTAAACACTGAACTATGCCCCTAGAAGCCTCCAGCTTCTAACGTATCATCCTGTTACATTAGCTGGAGGCTTCTAACGTAACAGGGTAGATTTTTTTGATGGGCAGAGTTCTTTTTTGTTCTGACGATGCCTTAGCGATGAAATTTTAAGGGGTGTTAGCCACAGGTGTCCCTCGTTTGCATCTTTAATTTTGTTCACCTGTATCCCCCAATCTTGAGTAATTGGGGTTCAGGTGCTAGAAGCCTCCAGCAATGTGTAACAGGGTAGATTATTTTGATGGGCAGAGTTCTTTATTTTCTGACGATGCCTTAGCGATTCAATTGTAGGTGGTGTTAGCCATAAGTGTCCCCCACTTGCACCTCTATTTTGGTCACCTGTACCGCCTCCCCCCCCATTCCAGAGAAATTGGGGTTCAGATGCTAGATGCTTCCAGCAATGTGTAACAGGGTAGATTTTTTTGATAGGCAGAGTTTTTATAAGTTTTTAGGAGGTGTTAGCCACAGGTGTCCCGTACTTGCACCTCAAATTTTTTTCACCTGTACCCCCGTTTCCAGATAAATTGGGGTTTAGGTGCTAGAAGCCTCCAACAATGTGTGACAGGGTAGGGGTTTTTTTGATGGGTGGAGTTTTTAGGAGGTGTTAGCCACAGGTGTCCCCCACTTGCACCTCTAATTTTGTTCACCTGTACCCCCTTCCTGTTCTAGAGAAATTGGGGTTCAGGTGCCTCCAGCAATGTGTAACGGTAGATTTTTTGATGGGCAGAGTTCTTTATGTTCTGATGATAGCCTAACAATTTAATTTTAGGGGGTGTTAGTCACAGGTGTCCCCCACTTGCACCTACATTTTTGGTTTTGTACATCTCCCCATTCCAGAGGAATTTGGGTTCAAAGGAGGGGGATGTCATTGTACACACCCATTTGTACACGCCCCGTGGTAGATTTATTTCACTGGTAGATTTTTCTCATTAGAACACCGGATAGGGAATCCCCCTCCTCCGCAGTGTCTTGGGAGCAAGGGGATCCCCCATCAGAGATCTCCCCGCGGCAGCCGAAGGGAGCCACAACAAGGAGGCTGAAGAGCCGCATGCGGCTCCGGAGCCGCAGGTTGCAGACCCCTGACATAGGGGAACCCCTATGAAATACCCTTCAAGTCAAGGGAACCCCTTCTATAAATACTACATCCACAGATCACATTATATTAGCATGGTGGTCAATGGGAAGAATGCCTCTTACATTGCTGGCCATTTGAAAGATTGTCACCCTTACAGATAGCCCAAAAAAATATTGTTGTCAATTAAACTGACCCGAGAAGCACAAACTGCTCATTGCTAAAGGAAACCCCAGCAACCTCTAAAGAAACCCTGGTTGAGAAACTCTGATGCAACGTATTTTTATAATACGGGAAATAAAGGGAAATGTTTATAATACATATTTATTTAGCAAAGCAAATTGCTATATTATCTTTCTACAAAAATCAATAAAAACATAACTTACAAAATAAATAAATAACAAAAATTCATGATTTGGAAAATACTCTTCCCCTTAAAGTGAACCTGTGGCTAGAATAGCTATGAATAATGCTGAAATGTAGGCACCCAGTGATTTTTGTGAGTAATAATCTTCAATCACTGAGGGGCCCCTGGATTTGTTTCCCAGGTTTTACATAACATAACAAGTTCCACTTAAAATGGACTTTGCTATTGATGACTTTTAGGCAGCACTAAGCATGCAAAGGGGCTAGAGATGATACACTTTCAAAAGTGAACCTGGATGATCCAGCAAACGTGGAATGGATCTGGTACAGGATTGAAAACATTTGCTAACAAATAGCAAATGACTTTTAACAAATCCATTAGAGATTTGCAGGATCACCCAGCTTCACTGATGAAAGTGTATTCTCTCCAGCCATGGAAAGCTTTAATAAATTAGGCTCAAAGTTTTATGACTTTCAGCTGAATTTAGTATAAGCCAGTTTGCAGCATTGTGTTTCTCTTGGAATTCTGCAAATCAAATCTTGCAAAAATGCAGCCCTGTACTGCGCAGAGGAGCAAGCTTGTTGGATCATCAGCAGGATCCCAGAAAAGGGCTCAATTATGTCATTTTTTTGTTTGATTTTTGTATACTTTCAGCTAGCACTTGTTTAATGAGGAGGTGGAAGGGCTACATAATGAGCCACCAGCTTCCAGCTACTCATCCAGCATTTCTTTCCTGGCAGTCTCTTCCGAGAACTTTCGTTCCAATTTGGCAGCAAAGTCCATGTTTTTGCTGCGGAGCGGAGGTTACAGACAAGTGGCGTTCTGCCCAGAGGACCAGCGTACGTTAATAATTTAAAGAACTGCCGGTCAGCCGCGTGATAGAAGTGTGGAAAATTACCTTTCAGAAGTGTGGTCAATCATGTTCATGTCATGAGAAGAAACTTTGAATTCACTGATTCGTATGATTTCATCAAAGCCAACTTCTACGGAGTAGTAAACATAGACTTTTCCCTTGTGCTTAAAATTTGGATGGAAGACAATTCCTAGAAATCCTCGCTCATCGCCTTCCCAGGGAGAGGTGAGGACAGCTTTGGAAATGTTTAAAAATGGAGTTTCCAGCCTGGAACCGTCAGGGAGATAAGTCCACACCAGGCCCACTTGCTCGGCCACAAAGAACCGGTGAGTGCCGTCATTGGCGTGGACCATGGCGACCGGATTTTTGAGACCGTTGGCCACTTCTTCTAAGCACAGCTGCAGACAGCCCTCTGAGTCAGCCGTCACCAAGCCCAAATCTTTGTTTAGTTTTGTGTTCACCAGCAAACGGGGGAAACAGTAGTCGACGTCATCTAAGGACAAGTGGCGGCAGAACTTTGCCTGGTTCCCTTCCAGGGACAGCAGCTCTTTGTCAGATGTCATATACCTAAAGAGAGAGCGGCATTTCTTCCAAACGTCAGCACAATAGTCGTCGCAAAGGCCAGCGATGGTCCTGACGGGGGTGGTGGGGTCTTCAGCATCGAACAAATGGGCCGCATAGGGGGAACACTCCTGTGGAAGCAGACAATGAGGACAGTTGTAAAATAATGCTTTTTGTTAGAGCGATACAAAAAACTGCATTACATTATCTGGTATTTTCTGAAAGCCCAACTCTAGGCTCAGCTCCGGCCCAACCCATTAGAGGCCTCCCTTTTTTTAAGTCTTCAGGCCAGTCACATAACCTGCTGGGTCCTCCTTATCTCGAAAGCAGGGCTGACATGATACATGTTCAGTACTATGGTGACACCCACTCAAGGATCAGATTTAGCACTGTACTCACAGTATGTCCTCAGTCTTTAAGGTATAATAATGCTGACAATCCTTCAACCCAGGGCACTGAGTACATCTAGTGGCAGAGAAGAGGTACTACAAAGGAGAGAAGCAAAGAGGAACATTGCAAATGCTTTGCAAATAACACCCATGTACAAATGAAACCTTAACAGCCAATCTGCTGTCAGATTTTTAGTAAAGTAAGAACTGGGATAAATTTCTGTTTGGTCCCTATGGGTCAATGCTATATGGGCTCTTTATAAGGACACTGTCAAATTGCCTCGCATAAACTGAGCCAAACTAAAGCTGAACTCTAGGCCGATACTTTAAAAACAGCAGTCAGTATTGTTAGGAATTTATTAAAAATGATCAAATGGTTTTTAAATTAGACTAGAAATGTATTTGGTTCCACTCAAAATTGGGACGGGCTGGGTTTCTGCCCAATCAGGTGCCCTGCATTTACATCTGCTAATCGGAGGAGAGAAAAGAAAGAAGACCTCACCAGTTTGTTACTTCCACTTCACTGTCCAATCACAGTCTGGGGAAGACCTAGCTGTATTGCTTAACTGCAGCACAGAAAAGTCAGGTTCCCAGGCTGGCTGTGCTGTCCATTAGGGCTTTTTGAAGCTCAATTTATTGGCACATTAGACAGTTCCACCTTTTTCTCCTGATCTGCATAGGCTTGGATTGTGACATGGAACAGTAAAGCACAGCCACTGCTTTTGTATGTAATTAGCAAATATGACTGTCCCAATGTACATATATATTACGAATCAGACATAGAATAAAGTTTTTGATATATATTCACGCATCCTGATAGGAATATTGACATTATAATGATCTTTTTCACCTATATGTACACTGAGATGGCTAAACATTCACATTTAGGTGACCTAAGGTTCACTCCAATCATATGATTGCATGGCTGCAGGACTTTGTACACTTTACCCAGACCGGTCAGTCCAGGTGACGCAGTGATCCAGCAAGACACACAGGTTTGTTTATATGGTTTATTACATGCTGTGCGTGCGTTTTCCAGGAAGACAGTGGGCATAGTTATTAAAAGGCAAATCATCATTTATTTATTCTGTATGATGCCCTCCCTCACTTGGCACTGTATAATACTCATAAAATTCATGCAGGGTGCTCTTTCTACCTGGCACCATATAATGTACAGTGTAAAATGCAGGTTTTTTTATGAAAGATGCCCTCTCCCTTCACCTGTCACAGTGGAATCCATAGGGCTCACTTGTTGGGTGACCTCTCCCTGTACCTGGCACAGTTTAATGAACAGATTCAACTATTGGATGACCTATCCCCTCTGCAACAGTGTAATACACAAATTGCGCCTGCTGGGTGCCCTCTCCCCTCACCTGGCATGTACAGGTCCCTCTTCCAGGGTACCTTCGCCCTTTGCCTGGCATAGTATATTGCACCAATCCCCCTGCTGAGCGCCATCTTCCCTCACTTGGAACTATGTAGTAAAAAGATACCTCTTGTGAGGTGCCCTTATCCCTCACAGATTCCCATGGCTAGGTGCCCTCCCCTCACCTGGCACAGTGTAATGTACTGATTGTCCCCGCTAAGTGTCAATTGCTGAATGCCCTTATGCCTCACCTGGTACAGTGTAATGTCCAAATTCTCATTGCTGGGTGCTCTCAGCCTTCAGCTAGTACATAGCACTGCCAATATTCCAACTGCTGTGTACCCTCTGCCCTTACCTGCTCCAGTTCAGTGCCCAGATTCCCATTGCTGGGTACCGTTTCCCTTCACCTGCCATAGTGTAATACACAGATTGCTTTTGTTGGATTCCCTCTGGTTTAATGTACAGATCGATCCTGATGAGAACTCTCTCCCATCAAGTGTCATAAAAAGTGTCATATACAGGTCCCTTTTCCAGACTGCCCTTGCCGATTGCCAATCGCTGGGTGCCTTCTCCCTCCACCTGGCACAGTGTTATGCCCAGATCCCCATTGCTGGGTGCCCTCACATGCATGGCATAGTGTATTGCACAGATTGCCATTTCTGGGTGCTCTCCCCTCAACTGGCACAGTGTAATGTACAGATC
>NC_092869.1:39022184-39047256 GCF_032062135.1 Pyxicephalus adspersus
GCTGGGTGCCCTCCCCTCACCTGGCACAGTGTAATGCACAGATCCCATAGCTGGGTGCCCTCCCCTCACCTGGCACAGTGTAATGCACAGATCCCCATAGCTGGGTGCCCTCCCCTCACCTGGCACAGGATGTCCTGCACATGGGCAGCGCACAGCTCGTACCCAGCCTGGTCCACATTGGCCAGGACCCGGTAGAAGTTGTCCATGATCTCCCGGTCCCGGGCGGAGTCGCAGCAGCCGAACTCCCTGTACTGCACACAGAAGGTCAGCTCCTGCGGGGGGCGGAAAGGCGGCTTGAAGTCCAAACACTGCGGGTGACACCGAACCGGGGGCGGCCCCAGGAGGAGCAGAGCGGCCGGGAGAAGAAAGCAGGCAGCCCGGGAGCCCATGGTGAGCAAACAGCCCGTCCGTCCGCACTGCTCCGACACTCTGCACATTGTCCTGTTATGTAATAAGACCGGCCCCTGGGCTGAGCATCGGCACTGCACCCCTACTAGGTCAGCACTGCACCCCCTCTGTATCTGCACTGCACCCCTACTGGGTCGGCACTGTACCCCGTCTGCACTGCACCCCTATCCCTCAGCATGGGCACTGCAGCCAGCATTGAATCCCTACCACTGGGTACAGGGGCTGCATGAAGAACAGCATGCATGGCTGTCCCCCATTTCCCCTCGGGCCCCTTACTGAACATGATCAGCCTTCTTTGCAGCCTCCTGTTCTGTTCATGTCATCACAAATTAACTCTTTCCTGCCATGATCATCACCCTGCTCCATGCTGCATATATCAGTACGATGTAACCCTTTCCTTCCATCTTAGTAGCTGTGTGCTCTATGCTGCTCATGACAATTCCTTCTTATGCCAATCAGTCTAATAGCTGTCAGCACAACTTAACCCCTTCCACACTCCATCAGTACAGCTTAATCCTAATGTCCTTATCTCTTCTCCTGTCATCAGCTCTTCATCTACTCCTCCCTATAACTCTATTTAACCCATTCTGGCCCAGTAACTTCCTTTGTATTGGTAAGTGGGCAAAAAGCCCTCATTACCTGCTCTGACACACAGGACACCTTCTGTGTTCTCAAGTCATTGATGCTTCAAATTAAAGGCATTGCCAGATGTCATAAACAATTGCTCTGTATGTAAGGCTAGGTACACACGTGCAATAATTAATAAAATGATTAACGACCAATCAATGATTATGCACGATTATTTTGAACAATCGTATTGTGCAAAATTCTGTACACACTGTAACAATATGATCGTTAAAATATATTCCACCAATAATGTACACACACTAGATACGATCGTTTGAACGACACAGGAAGTGACATGTACCGAAGAAAGTGTACCGCAGAACAATCCACGATCACTGAACGAATGTATAATGAAGGTTATAGGAGATCCAACACGTTTCAGATATCTTCATTCCCTTCATCAGGGCTAATATCAGACATATTTAGAATGAATTAAATAAATTATTTTGAATTCTGTAAAAATGTATACAAAATACAAATAAAAATGTTGTATCATGCCAGCGGTTACTTTTTTTATTAGTGTTTTGCACTAGAACAATCTGTCTACATGATGTCAAATTTTCTATGAGATGCTGAGGTGTTCAGCCAGCACTCTGCTTGACGCGTACAAGAAAAGTTTAGAAAATTCTGGCACTGTCCAAGATTTTGGAAGTGTAATAAATATCTCAGCCGTCCCCAGCAGCTTGGACACAACTGCACAATGCAAATATGACTGCGTTTCATGCCGATATCAAAGTGAGGATTGAGAATCACTTTATAATGAGGTTATACAGATGTCACTTTGGCTGTATAATCTTGTCTTTATCTATTCAAGCATTGTAATTAGCCAGCAGGGGTGGACGTAGATTGAGGCCGGTGAATGGGAACTGTTTGGGCTCCCTTTTGATGTTTAGTCATTGTTGCTTTACATATGTGCTTACTGTCATGCCATGTTGCCTCTTGGCCAGAGTCTGCCTCGGTCGGGGGGGCTTGCAATATTGCGTGCCTGTACGTGCTGCTACCAGTGTTTTCTGCCATGCTCATTGGCATCACAAGTTCCATTGGCATCTAGTGATGAGAAAATGATAGAAAGTACAATTTGTAAATACTGTGGAGATTTGCAATCAGCCTGCCAATCATTGATTGGTTTAATATAGAAGGCCCTTACATTCCTATTTGTGAAATTACTTTATAAGAGTATATATTTCCCAATAAGGGCAATAAAATCCATTACTCCATACCCATAATCCGCTGCGCTCCTAGTGCACAGTAAAAAGGAATCCCCAATGTATCCTGGTAATTTTTAGATTCACCACTTGAACAATGGACACCTAAGCAGATCAGTTTTCCTGACTGAGCAGTTGTTGTTGGCTTTTTATATTACTAAAGGGGCAAATCAAGTAGCCATAATGATGGTACCACACCAACGGGCCCAGTTTCCTTCAGCAGTCATTAAAGTTCAGTAATGTCACAAGACTTTTTTTTTTTAAGTCTTTTCTTTCGTTTATAAGCAGCCATTAAATTCCAGACTAGCGACTTTGCCTAGGCTAATCTGCTGCAGGCAGGAGGAAGTATTTTCTTTGTCTCCTCTCCCTACTGCAACATTGTATCTTTGTAGTGAATCAGGCTGCAGCAAAGGCTGATCTGTATCACACATTAGTAAACCCAGCCAAGAAGTACACTGGCACCAGGACTTTGCCATCACAGATCTGGCATGCCAGGCTGGGGCATATATACTGATGCAAGGATTGTAATTTCATTGTGCACATGAAGGCATTGTCATCGGTGGTCTTTGGTATAGTTATGTTTGAAAATCTTCCATTCCACGATCCAGCCATCCATACTAAAGCTATACAGAAAAATGCTTTTGAGAAATGATTCCCCACAAGGCTGGGTAACATCTGTTTTTAATGACCAGGAATAGAGGATTCTGTTTTCAATGTGTCGGAAGTATTTCAGGGATCTTATGTTTTATTTTGGGCAGAGACCGGCACAATATTGGGAAATTTGTTTTATCACCCTGCATTGTGAAGCAATAGGGCACTTTACAACCCGGGCCATTTATTAGGCAGTTTTGTCCAGTAAGTATGACATTTTACGACTAGGCCATTAAACTGTTACAATGCTATTTGCCAGTAATGCTGGCTCAGTCCTGCCAAGAAGCAGGTGGAATCGCTCGCCCACATGTCCAGGCATTAAATGCAGCTGTGATATTAAAGGAGAAGTAGTACATTTTCAGTGTGCACTGTGAATATAATATTGCAATGCTTATAAAGTAAAAATTTTCTGTGATTTACATATTTAGCTGTTCTGTAGTTTTTTTTCTAAAGCAATATTGATTTGCAGACTAGCCAGTAGGGGGAGAGCTCAACATCAGAACAGAATTACTCTTTTTCTCTCTTAACAGCTGTTGGGATAAGATATAATGCTGTAAAGATTCCAGCTCTTCCCCCTGCACATGTTCTTCCAGTCCAGTTGGGGCTTAAAACTCTTTCACTGCCCCTTTTGCCCCTTACCCGAGCTATAACATTGTATATCTGTTTTTCATTTCTCTTTTCTTCAGTCCCATTATGCATGTAGTTCTTTTCCTCTCCTTCCCTCCAGTGGTGGACAGTCCTTGTTCTTGTCTTAAACAGTGCTCACATAATGGCACTCAAGCCCCAATAAATACAGCAGTACTGGGGTTGTGTGGTTACGCTTCTTAGGGGGTGGGCCCTTGACGTTCAGGGCTCACAGGAGGTGTGTAATTGAAGCTGGACGTCAATGAACCTGAAAGAACAACAGCGTCAGCAGGATAGTGTGAACCTTTTTTTTTTGGACACTGATTTATTTAAGCTCTCCAAGACTGGAGGGAATAGACTTTCATCAGTGAAGCTGGGTGATCCAGCGAATCTGTAATGGATCTGGTCCAGGATTCAAAACATTTGCTAGCAAATAACAAATGACTTTTAGGAAATCCATTCCAGATTTGCTGGATCACCCAGCTTCACTGATATCCTTTCCAGACTTGGGAGCTTTAATAAATCAGACCCAGAGAATTGTTGGTTATTACAGCCAATGCTATTTTTTTAGGGCAGTGGGTGGCTACTTTTTTTGTCTTTTTTTTAAATTGGAGATTTACCACTAAAAGTAGAATTAAACCCTGCATTCCTGTCCAAGAAAACCACAAAGTCCCATTTACAAAATGCATATTTTGTTTAACAAGCATTCAATATGCCAATATTATTATTCTTATTGTGTTTTTGTTGTAGACCTCCTACTAAGGCTTGGACAATTTTTAATCCTTTTTGGCATGCACCCCTTTACTCCATGCCTTTTACCTCTGCATATACCAATATCTCAGCATTAAAATGGATTTTGATCTACTATATGTATGCACAATATGCATGCATAAAAGAAAAATGTAAGGGTAATTTCTCCTTTAGGGGTTGTTCCCACTAGGCTGTCTGATGTGTAGTTTTTTTTTGGGGGCAAACTATGCATTTATATGGGCTGCCCAATGTACCTCAAGGTGCAGAAAAGTTGTGCATGCCGCAGTTTTGAAAGCACGGCGCACACCAAGGCATGGGAGTGGCGCTCCAACACATGTGATGTGCATTGCCATACATTACAACCCTCATATCTGATTATACATTATAGCAACAGGCTCTAACACAATATCAGCATGATATATTCATTCAAAGTATTTTAAGCCACAATATCTGGAAGGGTTTTTATCAATGTATATGTCCCAAATGGGGTGATGGCTTTCTATATACTTTTTAAACATATTCAGTGGAGTTTTGTTTTTCTAACAGGTCCTCTTTTTCTTATATAACCAGAGACAACAAAACTGGCTGTAGAGCTAAAGACCTGGAGGCCAGTGACTTTTACTCTGATATTTCAGTGCGTGATCCAAAGTCCTACGAGGCCGGAGTCAGACCTGTCCATGTCACGTATTATCCCCCTTAAAGGGACATCACATCTGTGTACACATGTGCAATAAAGGCCGCTGCATGTGATTGTTATTGATACTTACCACCGGCTGTAAGTGCACATAAAGTCCTGTATGATGTTGCGCATGCACGTGTTGCTGCACATTTCCAAGAGCAATGACTAAAGGGTGCGCCATGGGCAAATAGGGAAAAAATAAATGGTAGTTACTCAATTAAAGACTATATGAGATTTGAGTACGTGGGGTTTAGTGAGGTAATATAAAGTGGGTTTGCTTAGGTAATAAAACTTAGGGCATCATCAATATTCACTTGTGGCAGAATCATTTGACTTCTGATACCAAAAACAAATGTATACGGTGTATGTGACCACCGAGCTCCCTGACGTAAATAGGGTGCCAGCATGCGGTCAATGTTGGGTTGAGCTGTCCTATAAAATCCCTGAACCTTGCATTCACATATACAATGTCACGCTTCTGCGCAATACAACCCCGTGCATTAGTCTCATTTCATTCCATGGAAGTGACAGGCGTCCATTCACTCTGCCCAGTCCTTTATTACTTATTCCATTTGGAAAGTTCTGACATTTGTTCAAGCGTTTTTTTACACGTCTCCTTTCCATTTAAAAAGGTTTCCAAACATTCACGTGTCTGCTGAATGTGAATCACAGAGTAGCAGGAAAAGGATGTTATTGTGTGGAGGGACAATATTACCAGGCCGGTTCCCATAGCAACAAACATTTTCGGCCTAGTCATAATCTACCTGTGTGTTTATTTAGTCATCCCAATCTGTATTCATTTGTATTTTCAAGGACACAGCGTAGCCCTGGGATATCCAGCTTACCGTTTTCAATAATTTCACGTCTTTATAAATTATAGTGATTTTGTTTAACTGTTTCAGGAGCAGCAGCTGCAAGGAAATATATAGATCCGTGGAGTTATAGCATTGAAGCTGGTTGCCTTTTAAAGTGGAAGTAAACTCTTTTTGCAAAAAATGTGTCCAGGCAGGTGCTTTATTGCAGACAACGGCAATGTCCCTTCTGCACCACAATTTTATAAACACACTCACCTGTCCCCCTTCCATCATGGGTGCCATCTTCCTGGTTTGGATCTGGGTCAGATGACAATTCCTGCGTAGGTGCATGGGTGTTCATTTAGACCCGGCAGTCACAGCTGAGCTGTGCAATTACATATATGAGCAATTACAGTTACAGGTATTCAGGAAAATGTAACAAGTATTACTCCATTTCCCCCAGCAACCAATGGTAATTATTTTTTAGTTGACCTTGTATTGATTTATTTTCATGCCTCCTAAACTAGACCCTTACCCGGTCTCATGATTTGAACTACAAACATCTCCCTTTCTTTATCTCTATTATATAAAGAAGTGTAGCATGGTAACTTACAGCTGAGTAAGCTATACCATAGTTCAAGACGTTACAAGAATACTTGGTTTCTGGCGTGATCTAGGCCATGATGAAGGAGGATTCTTGGGTAACGCATGAAATGTGTCGGCTGTCAGTTCCCTTTAGATTCTTTTATTGTGACAAGTTAAGCCTATAATTATGACAGGTGGCTCAGTATTTGGCTTTCTTGCTTTTGCAATGCTAAATGCTGGGTTTGATTCTAGGCCGGGACACTATTTACATGGAGTTTGTAAAAATGCTGTGTTTGCATGAGTTTCCTTCAACATCTGAAAATATGTAGCTAATTGACTTCCCACAAGAAATTGACCTTTAATTCAATTATATCAACATTGATTCACATGGCTTGGCACTTCCTCTGTTCATGCTACATGGACTTTGTACAGCGCTGCGTAATATGATGGTGCTATATAAATACTGTGTAATAATAATAATAATAATACATAAGCTATTTCAAGAACCTGTCAAAACTTCAGCAGGCAAAAACGATTTGCCACACTCAAAATTGTGCAATATATGGTGCTTAAATTTGAAGTGTTTGCTGTGTTACAATAGGTCAACGGAGTATGGGTATTGCTAGGCTCAGAGCCTTGTGCTTTCTTGTTACCAAAGCAAGGTGCCCATGGTTGGACTGAGGATCTGGCGCCCACCAGAGGTAAGGCCCAACAAAGTGCATTGCTTTCTTGTTTTTTTTTTTGTTGGACAGCAGGGGCCAGGGGCCCACTAGAAAGCACAAAATAACACAATAATTTGGGAGACATATCACTGGTGCCACCAGGATTTTTTTCTAGTCCTGTTATAAATGCTCCATTAGTAGGCCTCTTAGCATTACCATTGTTTAGTGACCACTCTTGTCCTATGTCAGTAAATACAACTGTGCTTAGTGCCATGTGTTATCATGGCAATGCTCCCAGGGTTGTACTGGGGATCTGGCACCCACCAGAGGTCCCATCAAATTGCATAGCTTTCCTTGTATTTTTTGATAAGACAGAAGGGGCCAGGGACCTACCAGGGAGCACAAGTTAACCTAATTTTGGGGGTATATGACTGGGACCCTCCAGAATTTTTTCCAGACCTTTTGTGGGCCAGTCAACCTCTTAATGCACCATTATTAGGCACTAAGAACAATGGGGTATCTTATCCTCAATACTGCTTAGTGACCACTATGTCTTCCTCTTGTCTCTTGTCAGTAAATATGACCTTGTGGTCAGTGCTATGTGCATCCTTAATATCACGGCAATGCTCCCAGGGTTGGAGTTGGGATCTGGCACCCACCAGAATTAGTGAGAAGGAGGGCTCACCAAAGCGCTCAGCTTTCCTGGCACTGTGGGTGTTTCTTTGTAAGACAGCAGGGGCCAGGAGCCCATCGGAGAGCACAAAATAACCTAATTTTGGGGGTGTATGCCTGCGGCCTTCTAGAATTTTTTTGGACCAGCCCAATACAAAATAGGCCATTAGTGAGGCATCTTAGCTTCACCACGGCTGAGTGACCACTATGTGTCCCTCTTGTCCTATATGTCAGTAAATACAACTCTGACTTCCCTCCGATTCCCCGTAATGGGAGAAGCACGAGCTGTAATCCTGACCAACGTGTTACATGAGAACACAACTCTCCAGTGAATCTTTATTCCGTTCAGATATCACTTTGTTCTTCTTTATTTGAATCACTAGGCAACCCAATCCTCATGCTGGGACGCAATGGAAGCACAGAGAACAAGGGCTATTTTTAGATACTTGCCAATAACTCCCATTTATTTTCACAAAAGTGGAGCTCTCAAGTGCAACTTAAGAGTTTTGCGGATATATAACAGCTGCAAGTGAATCTCCAGGATCTCGAGGGAAGGTGGCTCTAAAGTCTACATGTCTTTTTTTTCTTTATTTGAAATGAGGCTATCCATCAGAGAAGGAACCTACAGGATGAAGAGTCAAGACAATGTGCAAGTCTAGAGAGCGCTGAGAATCTGGGGTCTAAATGCAATGTTTATTACAAAATGGTATTGATTTATTAAAGGAATATCAGCTGTCTACATAGCAAATTGAGTTATCACCTTTCATTGGATATTTCACCTAGAGTATTAGGTAAAATGAAGCTCTGCTGACCATCCAATCATATGCAATAAATATTTTTATAGATTCCCCTGCAACTGATTGGATATCCTTTGCAAAGCGAAATTATCAACATATTCACTAATGCTTAAAAATCATAACCCACCCAGGCAAGTGAACAAGCTAATTTCCTATAGTATATGGTGATGTTTACCTCGCTATATGCAAGCCTCCAACTCCTGTGAAAAGTATCATATATACTTGAATATTAACTGTTTTGTGTAAACCAAGGGCACAAAATGTGGCAGTCACTGCTAAAACTGAAACACTAACACAGAAAAGTCATTAAAAAGTCAATAAATACATCCATGGTGTATTATTTTTTAAAACAATTAAAATGGATAAATATAAAATCACATGGGCTCAGTCTGTATTTTACCTTTTTTACATGTATTTTTGTACTTTATAATAGGTCATTTGCTTTCAAATGATCTTTAGTGCATGGTGTTCTGTGTTACAAACAGCTTGTCTATGCCAGTTCTGATCTGTCAAACCAAAGACAAATGCAGTTCTAAGACATGCAACTTGGTGTCACCTGAATATAACCCTAGATTCTTTTTCTAATGGCATTTTAAAAAAAACTATTTTTTTTGGTTTATACTCGAGTATTTATGATATAATGCCAATCACTAGTGCTAGTTTCTATGTTGCAAGAGGAACAAACAGCAGTGACAATTTTGTGGACCTGTCATTGTTAGAAAAAGGTGTGTGATAAAATTGGCAAGTATGCAGATTATGGTAAAAGGTCACCTACACCAATGAAAGTTTAGTTCCAGCTAGCATTTTTTAGTGTCAGCTAGCAATGTTAGAAACACATAAAAATCCCTGGTTCCCATGGTGGATAGTCTGATTACGTGCTAGTGATGGGTCCACAGCTAGGTGATAGCATTGTGTTTATTTGAATTACATAGCTTTGTTGTATAGTTCAGGTAGATATGCAAGGCAGTGTCAGTGAACCCCTTCCACATTGTCAGCTTTACATTGCTGTGTGAGAGGTAGCAATCTATTCTATCTCTTTCCACGCAGGACATATTGGTGGCTCATATATCTTTCCAGTATCAGAGAGAACAGGATATGCTATCCCCCCTGGAACTGACCCATACTGTCTGTTCTGGCGTAAATCCTCCCTTTTCCTCCTTTGTCTTATTAAAATAAACACAAGCATGTTTCCTGTGATTTCCCTTTGATTGCTGCATTTTTCACCTATGGAAAGGACAAAGTTCAGAAACTTCACAGCAGTTCCCAGCTGACCCCAAACTTTTCTTTTCCTTTCACTGGACCCTTTATCTCTTTGTAAGGTTTGCTAAGGGAAAGTGGTTTGTTTTTATTATGCAGGGGCCCCTTAACACTTTTTGCTATGGAGCCCCATTACATTGTTAAGGGTCTGCCCTGTGTGATCATCTATAAACTGGGATAGGCCAGTACTGGAGCTTCTATACCAGCCTGTCCTAACCTTTTTAACATGGGGGAATCCTTAAAATATCTTTCAGGTCTTCAGGGAACACCATTTATAATAACTATATCCACAGCTCACAGTACATTAGCATGGTGGTGGATAGGAAGAATGCCTCTTACATTGGTGGCCAATAGGAAGAATTTCACCCTTATAGATCACTTATGTCTGATCATTGAATAAACTGACCATAGAGGTCCAATTTGCTTTTTGCAACCTCTGGAGGAACCCAGGTTGAGAAACACTAATCCATAATTTCTACTCCCTTTATAGGCAAAGGAAGGCCCAGGTAAAGAGATGGTGTCACCAACAAAAGTGTCAGGGATGAGGTTTATGAATGATGTGTTTTCCCTTTCCATAAATTGTTTTTATTCTTTTGAAATTTCTAGGGCAATCAGCCAATCAAGAACAATCTCTGCTGACCCGAATATTTGGATATTCTGTGCTGATACTAATATTTTTAAAGATAACAATTGTGCATTACACCTGTGTATTGAGGGATTTGCCTGGATGGCATTCCACATTACTGCAATAGACTTCCCATGAGTATCGAAGGAACCTAATCAGAATACATTCTGAAGGACAATAGACATTTCCCTTTATCAATGATCCTTCATCTGTGATCTCTCTTTTTGTCCTTATCTTGGCCATCCTCACTTTACTATCCCTAGAGCTTTAAATAGCCCTTTACAAAGGGCTTTCAATAGGGAAGTCTTCCATTAGTCTTTGTTTAAGGATTGCCAGTTAAACTGTTGTATTTACCTAATCTCATTGTCCTATCTAGATAAAGGACATTGCTATGGACTCCCAAACAATACAATTCCCAGCAGAACATTCCTCTGTGCCAGATCTACAATGGTCCAGCAGCTCCCCACCAATCAGGATTCATTGCATCAATAAAACTAGGAATCTGATTCCAGGCCTTGCTCTAACCTAGGAAGTCAAAGATTAGAAAAAAATAAATTGGAAAATGTTTTAAAAAAATGAGCTCACAGGGATCTCTGCAAAACAGGCCATGTTTGTAACAGAGCTAGCTTTTTTGTTGGCTACCATTGCTAAACTCTCCTGGGCAATGTAGCCACTGTGCAGAAAGATGGGCCCCTATACAGAACTGACTTTGCCCCCCCCCCCTCCCACCTAACACTCATGTTATCCCCTTGTGCCTTTATGCAGTGGAACACTTTGCACCTCCCTATGTCCCCCCCTGCTGCCTGCCATGCTGATCCTTTTGGTGTCTGATGTAGAACAAGCATACAAATCTTGAACTGACTTTATTGATTGCTTGCCTGAAATAGTAATAAAAAATATTAGTAAGCAGCCAGGCGAGTAGCATTTTCAGTAGGTCAGCCTACTCATTTTTCTTGATATCACTAAAGTACCGGTAGTAAGGGTACAATTCTAATGTAGGTATGTATGGTGACCACTAGGTGGTAGTGTTGTCTATCTATGATTTCATAGACCAGTGGCTATATGATAAATTGATAAATTCACATAAACTAGGAAAAAAGAGGAGGGGGTGGGTCTTGATCCTAAATTGTGTGTACATATATATATATATATATATGTGTGGTTTTTGTGGTTGGACACTTATCTCACTAACCATTTCTTATGCTGACCTCCAATTAATTGCTTGTGCAGCAGGACTCATCACAATCCTTACCCAGCAATGACACCACAGTCTTTTCTTTTGTCCATTAGTTTGGTAAGGATTAACCACACTCACAGGTAAGCTTTAAAATAATTTGTAAAATCGCACTGCTTGATAATGAATCATAGGCTTGGTGTAATAAAACAATACAATAATTGCAAGAAATGCTGGCAATTTGAAACATTTGCCATTTTTGTACCATCTGTGCCAACTTTATGTAAATGTATCCTTTTATTGTGAATGGGCAGAATGGCAGTGCTTCTTACTAGCCCACTCCATACCCATTTATGTTCACATTCTGTATAGGTTGTCATAATAAAAAAGAAAGCTTTTTAAGGTATGCAGGTGACCAGCTCCCAGGTGTAGTGCTCAGGTCTGAGCCACCAATCTCCAGCTCCAAACACTTGAATGGACAGAGAGAACCCCTGATACAAAAATACAGCTCTGTATTCATGAATGCATCATTACATGTAAATTTAGGAATGCAATCAGGGTAAGTACTTGGATTTCACTTAATATTAGCTTCTTGCATTCCCTGTACAGCAGAGCTGGAGTTTAAGAAGAAAAAGCAGCAGCCATTTAATTGTGCTGCAGGGCTCAAGTGCTACAAAGGAACATGTCGATAAAATATATTATAGGAGGATGAGAGGGTGAGTTTATTAGTCTGCTGTAGCTGTTTCTCTGGAGTTCAGCTTTATGCAGATGTGCAATAATGATTTTTAATTGCAATATTTTAAACTAATGATATCTTCTAACTATACCTCATGCAGAGATGAATTTTCAAAACAATTTTGTTATCAAAGTGAAAATATCCCAGATGTGGACAGAGCAGCGCCTGGGCTAGTGCTGTTTGCAGTGGATTTAAAAAGGCCTTTAAACTTCAGAGAGAGAAAACCCAGGTGGTTGAAGGACAAGCGAGGGGCCTGCATGCTGGAATGAAAGCAGCTTAGTGTTATCTACACTGTGGGGGGATGAGAAGCAGGACCACCCCCCATGGAAATTAATTCAGACTTCACAAAGGACTCATCAAATGACCCCTGAGCCCCCATTCACTCCAGAGACTGCAGGAATGTACACTTTATTCCCAGCCTTCCCTCACAAAGGTCCAATGGGGTAAAACCAAAACTCCTGATAAACTCTGAGCCCATTATTTGTTATTATTATTAAACAGTATTTATATAGCACCAACATATAACGCAGCGCTGCACATTAAATAGCCTATACAATGCTATAAATAATCGCAATATATATAGATTGTAGAATATGTAACAACTCTCAGCAAAGCATATCAGAATAAAAGGCTCCTTCCATAACTTGCTATACAATTGCGAGGCATTAAAAAAGCTCCTATTGTTATAAATCTTTTTATGTACATAAAATTGAATACAATTTTGTTTTCTTTTATAAAAAAAAATCTTTTTTTTAACAGGCCATGAAAATCTGGAATGTTACATGCTTCGTGCAAGGCAGCACACAGATTGTTCACAGGTATTGGTGCATTACAACAATGCACGTGGGTTGTGTTAGTGCATTGGGTGCCATTTTCTATAAATGTCAATGCACTACAGTATATGCAGTGATGAGTGTTTGCTGCATGCATTGCATTTTACAGCACCTAGAAATGGTTTTAGAGAAGCTGAAGCTCTTAGCAAATCTGGGGTGGGGGTCTGAAGTGCACAACATTCCAGTTCCCTCCATGCCTACCATTCTGTCAATTAGGGACCTGGAGTGGGTTGGGGTCTTGGACAATTGCCCAGTTGCCCTTCTTCTTAACAAACCTTAACACAATGAACTGATGTATCCAATGAAAAATCTTTATTTTTTTTCTAGTAATGGATATATGATAGTAGAAGGGTTAGAACCTCTATTAGGTTTATCAATGGGTAGAGTGACACCCCTAATGACTATTGCAACTGTGAGATCCAGGAGTAAAAATGTGTCCATAATGGGCAAGCCTCACATGGGTTGGATATTGTCAATCAAATAACATAATTAAGAATAGTACTCACTGGAACCTAAAATACCTATAATGATGCCACAACCCTTTAAAAAAAGTATTAAAACTTTTATATAATGGAAACATTTTTTAAATACTTTTCTAACATTTTTTTTGGACCCCTCCACTACCATCTTTACCACCGCGTAAACCTGCAGCCTCCAGAAATAACTTGCGTCACATATGCAAAGTAGGCTTCCTGCTGCTCCTTTTGTGCATGCCCGGGATTGATCATGCATCACCGGGGGCTTTACTATAATAAAAAAAATAACTGCTCAACCTCATGCATGTGCAGTTTTTTTTCACATTTTACTCAATCTCCCGACTTGAGCATAACCTGGAATATGGCAGCGCTGGAGGAACAACGAATGCCGGAAAATAGAAGGAATCTGATCCAGCGCAGGACTGGTTGGGCTCAGTTTTTGGACAGATGGAATGCTTGTCATCTGTAAAAATAAATCAAATTGGTGCACTTACCATGCTGGCAATGACGGACTACCATGCACATGCACCAGATTGGCCCTTAGGGATAATTCATATAATCCCTAGCTAACAAACACATAGTTCCTAGATTGTAAGCTCTTCGGGGCAGGGTGCTCTGCTCCTCCTGTGTCACTGTCTGTATCTGTTTGTCATTTTCAACCCCTATTTAATGTACAGCGCTGCATAATATGCTGGTGCTATATAAATGCTGTTTATTACTATTATTATTATTATTAATAATATTAATATTAATAATAATATTAAGGCTACATACACACATGCAATAAATGTTGTTGGAAATAAACAATTAACGACTGATCATTCGATAATCGTTAACAAAAAAAGTAAGCAACGATTGGCCAACGATGACAATGAACAAGGAATGTCCCTGGAAACGAACGACTGGCGGATCTGATTGGGCGTTCAGTGATCGTGGATTGTTTTGTGATACACTTTCTCCTGTACATTTCACTTCCTGGATCGTTGAAATGATCGTATCTAGCATGTGTACATTATTGTTTGATTATATTTGAATAATCGTTTCATTACATCATGTACAGAATTGTGCACTATATGATCATTTATAATATTTGTTGAATGGCCGTTAATTGTTCATTTTCTAATGATAGTTATTGTACGTGTGTACCTAACCTAATAATAATAAATATAATTCCACTAACCAGACTTTCTCCTCTACAATCTATTATGAATGCTGCAGCCAGACTCATCCACCCTTCCCACCGCTCCTCTTTTGATGCCTCTCTTTGTAGTTCTCTTCATTGGCTTCCATTCCACCTTAGAATTAACCCATGTTTTTTAAACCGTCACTTCTTCCCACCACTACATATCCCCCCTCCTATTGTGGGTTACTTGCCCAACCTCTTAGACCAGGGGTGTCAAGCTCTGGCCCCCAAAAGGAATTTTTTTTGTCCCCAAAAGAATTCTAAATATGAATTTCAGCTGGCCCGCCGCTGTATTGAAATAGCGCCGCTACTACAATTCCCGGCATCACTCGCATCTATAGACCGGCGTTGCCCCGCATTGGACTGTTTCATAGACGCAGGGAATTGTAGTATCGGTGTTATTTCTCCATTATAGGCTTGTTCCAGATTGAATGTTAAGCAAAACCTCTTTGTATTTAAGTTTGACACCCATGTCCTAGATTGTAAGCTCTTCGGGGCAGGGTCCTCTCCTCCTCCTGTGTTACTGTCTGTATCTGTCTGTCATTTGCAACTCCTGAATATTATACAGCGCTGCGTTATATGTTGGCGCTATATCCTGTTTATACACCCCCCCTAGCGGTATTCCCAAGTTTGACTTGGGGTCAATTTTTACATGCTAAAATCGATATTCCCGAGTCAGACTCGGGGTACCTAAAAGCAGAAAAAAAGCCCACTTACTTTGTTCCGTCGCTGTCCCCCAGCATCCTGCTGGTCCCCGCAGGTCCTGGGGCCACGTCTGCCTCCTCCAATCCCCAGCTGCATAATGCAGAGACGTCCTATGGAGATTCCCGATGACGTTAGTACATGCGTCATTGCGGCCAGGACTTAGTGACGGGAAATTCAAATAGTTTTGTATTGGATTCAATATAAAAAAGCTGTATTGAGTCCAATACAAAGAAAAATGCATATATTATATATATATATGCTGCTGTACCCCTACAGCACCCCTACCCCCTATTATAAATTATATATTTTATTTTTTTAACATATTTTTTTTTGTTTTTTTAAGTTTATTTTTAAATTTATTAGCTATTAGACATGTGTCTGTGAGTTATGCCTAAGAATTATAAGCCTACAATGTAAAATAAAATTCCATGCAAAAAATGGTACTGCTTTTTGCATGGAAATATGGCCAGAATCAGAGGGAGGTAATGTACAGTGCTGTGTTATATGTTGGCCATATATCCTGTTTATTAATAATAATAATAATAATAATAATATTAACCACAAAAATCCTTTAAAAAAACAAACAAGGCTAAACTTTCACTTTTATTTTGCTATTTTTGCTGCAGAATTGCAAATATTATCCACAAACAGCTGCAGAGGAAAAAGAAAAAACACTGAGAATGGAGATGATTGTACATTGTTGCACCGGTCACGATTGACTTGTTACTTTGTTGCACCTATCATGATTAACTTGTTACATTGTTGCACCGATCACGACAGACTTGTTACATTGTTGCACTGATCACGATAGACACGATAGACATTGTTGCAGCCTCGTGCCACCAACTGTTATTTTTCAACTGGAGTAGAACGTTGACCTAGTTTGGGCTGTTCGCCAGGTAAATGTCAATAAAGCTCGTTTGATCAAAAAAAAAAAAAAAAAGAGCCACGCGAACTTTGTACAATGTTTAAATGTATACATCAGACAAGGCTCTCCAATATTTCACTAAAAAAAAAAAAAAAAAAGCTGTCAGCACTGGAGGCCGGGCAGGACTGGGGAGGCGGATTCAGATGAGCTGGAGACAGCAGAGCTGCGAGATCGAGCCCAGGCAGAGCCGGAGGATTATATCTCCAACACAGGGTGCATTGCAATCTCCATGACAAGGAGAAATCACCTCCAGGAATCAATGTTTGGGGGGGACATCCCTTGAAGACCCTCCAAGCCTTCTGCAGAAGTTGCACCCAGCAATGAATGAGATCTCTGGACCTTGCCTGGGCTTTGCATGTGTTGTATAGCAGATCAGTGATGCTAGCTGGCAGACTTTGATCTTCATTGGAGTCCTTTGCTGTAGACTTTTCTATTTTTTTTTTTTTTTGCAAAATTGCTCACCATGGCCAAGCATGCCCAAGGAGGGTCTGCAGAAGAGCTCAACAAGATCCCAGATGAGGAGCTGCTGAGATGGAGCAAAGAGGATCTTATCAAGAGGCTGAGGAAAGTGGAGGCTGAGAAGATGAATCTGATGGTGGAACATGGCAATCTGATGAAGGATGTGAACCGGAGGCTCCAGCTTCACCTGCATGAGATCAGAAGCTTGAAGGAGGTCAATCAGAAACTTCAGGATGACAACCAGGAGCTCAGGGAACTCTGCTGCTTTTTGGATGATGACAGGCAGAAGGGGAAGAAGTTGTCCAGGGAATGGCAGAGGTTTGGCAGGCATACTGCCACTGTGATGTGGAAGGAGGTTGGGGTTTACCAGCAAAAGCTGAAGGAGCTGGAGGCCAAGCAGGAGGCACTTTTAAGGGACAACCTGGAGCTGAAGGAGATAGTCCTCATGCTGGATGAGGAAAGGAATGGAGCTGGTTCTAGGAGTTCCATTGACAGCCAGACCAGCCTCACCAATCTCAATGGGGGTTCTGGTACCAGGGATGTAGGCGATGGCAGCAGCACCTCCAGCACTGGCAGCGCAGGGAGCCCTGATCATCACCATCACCATAAACCAGTGGAGAACACTAAATCTGGAACCATCAGGAGATCTGCAGATGACCTTTCCACCTTGCCCCACCACAGGAGTATTCCCAATGGACTGAATGGTAAGTGCCCACCCATTGCCATTAATATTACCCAGGTGATTTGTCTTTGAAATGCTCAGCATAATCTGCATTTTAATTAGAAATCGGTCATTTATTTGCCTTCATTGCCAGAACCAGCAGGAAAAGAGATCTGTTCCCGGGGAAGAAGGAGGCAAACTTTTTATAGGAAATGTTCCTCTTCAGCTAAACAAATATTTTGTCTCCTTTTAAACCAATATTTCCTTATTGCTTGCAGTGTAGCGTTGTGTTGATTTGGGAATCTGGCTTGGTTTTTGCTTTTCTCTATTATTGTGCCATGCTTTGTGTTATCTGTGGCTGAGCATTGGTCGCTATGATCGGGCGAAGAGATTCTTGCTGCTAAATACACAGATTCTTAAAGGGTCGTCCTATGATGTTTTAGGTCACCGTTGGTGCTGCCATGTTGTTGCCTATCTCTCTGGTTGATCAATAGGGAAATGCCCTGGAGCCTAATGCTCCAGGTACATTTTGTACGGCAATGTTTCCCAACCAGAGTTCCTCCAGTGGTTTCTTGAGCAATTTGTGCCTCCCTGGTTCGTGTAGGTGACATCAATGATCTTTTTGGCTACCTATAAGACCCCCCCCATTTTCCTAGTGGTTTTGTGGGGCTGTCAACTCAACTTAAAAGCAACAATCTCCTTACCTATACAAAACTTTATAACTGCTAATTGGCCAGCTTTTACCAAAAATTCAAATCTTACATTTACAATGACTTATTGTTAAATGATTGCAGCATGGATTGGATGTGATCACAATACCCAACACCGACCGCTCCATATGTGTCACTACTATGTGTTATTGTTGCATGGATTCCTTTTTTTATATAAAATTAGGATAAGGACTGTGTATAGGTTTGTTGGGAACTTCTGACAGTTTTCAGTGACATTTTCCTGTTATAATACTGGGAGAGAATAGGAAAAAATGCTAGCATTGCAAGGATAAACTGCGTGATACGGTTATTAGGTTCTGAATACATTACTTGTTATGTAACTTGGACCAGCGGTAATGTTTTGGCGGCATTTGTGTTAAAAATTAGTGAAAGTATTTGTTTTCTGCCCTTCCAAATTTGCATGGAAAATGTGTGGTTATATTATTTCGAATGGTATATTTGTGTGTTTGCTATTTTTATGTTTTTTTATGAGACAAATAAGATTTTATTTGCTATCCTGAATGTTATAGTGTTGCAGTTTTGCACAGGTGTTACCAGTGTTCTGTGTATGTAGTGTGATTGAAGTGTTACACTGGTAAGCAATCAATTCTATTTCAGTATTTGGGGTCTGATAAGGACATATGGATTCTAGCTGTCATTAGTTTTTGCACCTTTTTGGTGTGTTTTATTGCTGTTCCAATGACTGCATAGATTACCTTCTTTACCTGGCTGTGATCTGCAGACAATCCCAGCAGGGATCTGATTTACACCACACACAGCCTGATCTGTTACAGGATCCCTTAGCAATCCAGGACCTAATGTTGTACTTCTTTGGTTACTGTCAGCTAACATTAGATGCACATTCAAAAGTAAAAGGAAAAAAAGATCCTCGCTGAAATAGGTCGGGTTTACTATGGCAGGTCACGTGGTTGGTGCCAGGGTGGTACGGTCTCCAGCAGAGGACCTTACAAAATTGATATTCCGGCACAACTGCATGGTGGCTTTGCCCGACCATACTGCATGATCCTGAGCTTATGTCATGTCATTGAGTAATGCAGGGATGCAGAATTTGTCTTCATATAATAAAAAGTGGTAAAACTTTCTGCCTTGGTCTAGCCAGTTGGTGGCATTGCCCGGGCATCCCCCCACTATTCTCCATATTGCCAGGTATTGCATGACCTACACCTTTGACAATTGGGTACTGCAATGATGAATATGTCAAAAAGAGTCCATTGCTTAGCAGAGTCCCCCTCCTACTTGCATGCTTTGGCCCTCTCCTCTATAGCCAATTACTGTCTGTCTTGCCCCTTCTCCTTCTCCCTTTCCTTTACTTTTCTATTTACCCTTAATGTAGCAGCCATTGGAAAAAACAAAAAAGGAAAAACTTTGAGGTATTTCAATCTGTTGGGACTATTGACATTGAAGTGCTCAACATAAGTCTTGGGATTTTTGGATTCTACACAAGGAAGTAAATCCTAAGTCCTAAATCCTAAAGTCGTACCTAAAATATGTAAAATGCTCTTTATGGGCCGATGGTTGTTTAAATAAATGGTCTGGTAACAGGTTCTCTTTAAGAGAAACACAACGTAGCAAATTGGAAAGTAATTGTTTTTAATAACTAGCATTTGTGATGCTTGGGAACCCCTCACCTGATTGTTACAAGAATTGCTCAGTAACGTCACTTGTGTTTCCACTCGGTAACCGAGCCCTCCGTTTGGTTATTGAATCAGGTGCTCTGGGATCAGCTACTAAATATCTTTGCTTTCCATTCCAAGAGTCTGTTTGTGTTTGTTTGGTGTCAGGGATAAGCCGTGTACACAGTACACCAGTGGCTTCAGGAGTCCTTTGAACTGTGTGTAAACATTTGTGGGTTTGTTGTAGGTGGCCCCAGCAGAGGCAAGGCCTGTATTTGGAAATATAACACCGGGGTCATCAGACTTATGAAAGATGATTCATAGTACGAAGATCATTTTACACACAACAATCCTACTCTTCTACAAAAATATAACTCCATTTGCAAGATACATATTAGACGTTGGCAGATGATATCCTCCTGCTTCCATTTGTTCTGTTTGCCACCGTGCAAAGTTTTTTTAACTGCCATTGGCACCGCAGTTTCCCTGGAAAAGTGTTATAGCCTCTCAAAATGAATTTTTTTTTTTGATTGCTGCTTTGCTAATATATAGGAAATAGAAGCTAAAACTGATTAGGGCTCCCATTGATGTAATGCATGTTACATTGATGTTCTGAATTATTGGCACTCAATGTGCTATTGCATGATTTCTTGGGCCATAAGGATGCTAGATTTTTGTCACCCATTCAAGTGAATATTGTCTAGGGTGAAAAGCTTCGCTGCAGGTGTCCCTCAATGTCATTGAATAATCTCCTATGCAGGTTCACTATACAACCAACTGCTATGGAAATCCCTGTTTCTGGGTTCTACCTTGTCCTCACCCCTTTCACAGGACAAGTTGTAATGAACGTTACATTGGTGTTCTGAATTATTGGCACTCAACTAATATTAATAATATTTAATATTAAACAGGATTTATATAGCGCCAACATATTACGCAGAGCTGTACATTAAATAGGGGTTGCAAATGACAGACAGATACAGACAGTGACTCAGGAGGGTAGGACCCTGCCCAGAAGAGCTTACAATCTAGTAGATGTGCTATTGCAACATTTCTGGGGCCATAAGGGTGCTAGATTTTCATCACCCATTCAAGTGAATATTGTCGAGGGTCAAAAGCTTTGGTGCAAGTGTCCCTGAATGTCATTGACCAATCTCCTATGCTGGATCTTGGTTCTTACTTGTCCTCCCCCCTTTCATAGGACATCTTCATTCCTAGATATTTCAGCCACGATATTCGGAAATGATTGTTTCAAGTGACAATTGATACACCCGTGTCAGGCTTTAGATTATGATCACATAAAGAATTTGCAAAATGAATACAGTCCATAACTTTGTCTGTAACAACATTCCTTCACCTTTATATTACATTCCAACACATTGAGAGCGCATCTTGACAGCACTTTGTATTTTCAAGTTTGAATTTACCTGTCCAATCTTGCTCCAATTTTTTTTCCTTGCATTTTTGGATCCTTGTTAGCAGTAATGATACAATAACTTTCTATAGATGTATTTTAGTAGAGCTACACTTGGACAAGGAAATCTCATCTACTTTTTTGAAGGACAAGAGGTGATTTGTATGCACTATATCTGTGCTTGGATGAGACTTTTTTTAATTACTGTACCAGCAGTTAATTTCTTAAAAGCTGCCATTCACCCTTGTCCCGCCTGCTACAAGTATTCTCAAGTTGGATGGGTCAACTACATGTGGCCCCCATCGCTTGCGGTGGTTTCTCCTGCTGGCTCGCACACCCAGTCAGTAGTGATGTACAAACTGGCAGTAGGCACCACAACCAGCTAACTGGAAGAACAGGATTTCACACTTCCAGAAATCTATGAATACTTTTAGTGGCTAGGATAGAAACAAAGTATTGACTTCAAGGAAAGGCACACTAGTATGGTAAGTATGTGACGGCTTTTGAAGCAGGGACTTTATGCCCAGTGTTCTCCCCGGCCCCTTTTATCTGGGCGTACCACCTGGCACTTGGCTGCAGCACAACCGGCTGTTTTTGGGTGGTTACTGAAGAGTTGGGTCACAATACAAGGGCTGTCACCCACCTACAATTTCTTCCCACCCAGCTTCAAAAAATGTCCGAACATCGATGTGTACCCTGTGCGGACAGGTCCATTTAACATGGCAATGTAGATCCTGACACTTCCAATCTTTTTAATTTGGCAGCTTTTAGTAAAATTAATACATGATAATACATAAAGATTCAGGCACTTTTTGTGAACGCTGTCTTCCAATTTTTGGGTTGTCGCTCTGTCACATGAGCCTTAATGGAGACTAGAAGTAGCCACACCAACCTACATTGGTGATGCCATTGATGGTCCACTGTAAGGACTTTTAGAAAGCCGTTCCAGAGCAATGCTGTGTAGCCACATTGGAGTGAGTACATATAGGCAAGAAAACATAAAAATGTAAACATTTGGTAACCAAAAATGTCCATTTATGATAGCAAATAAAATGTTATTCAATTAGGGTTTAGATCTAATTTTTTGCTTCTTTGGCCTTCTGATGATCAGAGAGAAATCTTTTGAGTTGCTCTCATCATAGAAGCAAGTTTGAACAGAGTGAATGCCGTCCGTATGAAAAGAATATTTACTTAAAACTTTTCAGAAGCAGCCCCTCCTCCGCACGTCTTTGTCGCTTGTGACTTATTTGCTTTTAGCAATTGTTTGTCGTTTCATTGTCAAACAAATTGTTTCTTGAAGGAGATAATCTATAGGGGGTTTCCAGTTTCCCACGACTTCAAAACAGTCAAATTGTAATGAGCTTCTATAATATTACAATCAGTTCAATCTCAATGTGTACACAGCAACCTGAATTCTCAGCAAGAGAACTTCCAGGGACATTGCGGTGGTAAAGCTAATATTTTGAGATGTCTTAAGGTGGGCTTACACTGGTTGAAGGGTGGATGGCTGGGTGAATGATCAATATCTACCAGATATTGATTGTTTTCCTGCTTACCATTGTGCACCTATCAACCAGCCCAATACTTTGCATGATAAATTACCCCCCCCCCCCCGCTCTGACCTCCAATAACAAGGAGGACTCCTCTAGTTACAATGATGGTGATCATCTCCCCTCCTATTGTGTGAGACTTCCCCCACCTCATAGATTGTTAGCTCCTCGGGGCAGGCTCCTCTGTAATTGTCTGTCATTTGCAACAGCTATTTAATGTACAGCGCTGCGTAATATGTTGGTGCTATAAAAAACCTGTTTATTATTATTATTATTAATAATAATAATAATAATAATAATATGAATCAGAGCAAGGGGAAGATTCATCAAGAACAGGAATTTACAATCAATATATTAAACAAACATTCATTGGGGGAAATCTTTTTCAATATATTTAATATGTATTAGAGTATTTTATTGAATTTATTAGAAGTTTTGGCCAGTGTGTGTCCACCTTCAGAGAACTATGGCATGCTACAATCCCATTCCTTTGCCGCAACAGGCTTAAGATGAATCTGCCATTAAAGAATATCTAAATCCAAAAGCATAAATGTAATATTTCATCTTACAAATCTGTAGTTATTGTGGCTGCATTTGTTTTCTTTTTTAAACTGTATTTTTTCTTTTATTTTCAATGTTTATTCTGCCAGTAAAGTGCTTCCTTTCCTAGAGGGACCATACTCACTCGCTGTATGGTATGGAGGAGCAGCGTTGTCACCCTACGCTATTTTTGGATATGGACTACAAACACCCCATTCCTACCCAACACACTTTTATTTGCCGTTCTGTCCACTTGGAAGCATTGGGTGTTTCCATGTTCCAGCTCTTCTTGCTACATTCTTTCTAGCTAAAATTCCATTGTGAAAATTTTGCGATTTTCATTGCAGAATGCCCAGTTGATGACCCTTCTGCAACAAAACATTATTACCTTCCTGATTGCTATCTTTTTCTTTTAATGTGCATCTTGGCTTATGATGTTGGGATATACCAGGAATCCCAGTATTTCCAGAGGACCGATTGAACCTCCCGTGTGCATGTGTAGGGGTTCCGTCATCCCAACCTGGCCAATCAAGATGGCCAATGTACTGGAAGAGGAGCTGAAGAAGGTGGCAGCACCCGCAACAGAACAAGGACAGCTGAGTTTATTTATAATATTGCAATCAGGCAGGTGAGGCTGTTTTATTGCAGAAGGGACATTCCTAGCCACTTTTATTTATAGAGTTTATTTCCTCTTCATGTGACTACAGAATCAGCAGGCAGCGTTGGAGACCCCTTATAATAATCACATCAAATATGCAGACCCGGAAACTCACCAATGATTTCCAAGAGATAGATGGGTGTTTTAGCTCTCCACCATCTACCAAAAAAATATGTAATGTTTTTGGGGTACTGACTTCAAAAATGTTGATGATTGCAGTCATGTGATCTGCCTTGGCTGCGTCTACCTGTATGGATTAGATAACCAATTACTCATTTCCTCCAGCGGGTTTGTGTCACAGGTGTAGCCGGTCCAAAGTCCTCACTGCCACCAGTATACAGTAGGAAGCCTCTTATCTGGCTTCAGATGACAGCAGATTCCTGTGGACAGGAGGGAACACATGGCAAGTGTTTGTGTACAGAGCGCTGCAGGTGAAATTCTAGGAATCTAGAAAGTCCAGTTCCATCTATTGTCTCAGCGAAAGCATTGTATTCCACAAGGAAGTTTCCTGCAATCACAATGTCACATTTCTGTAAAACCTTGTAGTGTGCTGTCATTGTACCGGGGCCGATGTTTACTTCCACTGCTACAAAACATTAGAATTGTATTTCTTGCTAATCTGTCCAATTCTGACGGTTTATTCTGACATGAATGGAGGAGCTAAAAATATAAAGGAGCAATTTCAGGTAGAAAGGAAACTGGTTGGTGGTCTTGCAAACATTGCAACTGTGCTGTAGACAGATTGTCGCCATAAAAAAACAGAGATGATATAATAAAGGTTGAGGAGATATTCTTGAGATAAATTATTACAAAGGGAGGGAGCAATATACTAAGGGTCTAATTCTATAAAGAGTGGAGAGGAAAAACCAGGATAATACCAGTATAGGGATGGAGAGGATATACTAAGGGTATATTACCTAAATGGGTAAAGAGGATATGGTAGGGGTATACTACATAGGGGATGGAGAGGATATACCAGGGGTATATTACTACAAGGGGAGGGCAGGAGGATATACTAGGGGTATATTACTACAAGGGGAGGGGAGGAGGATATACTAGGGGTATAATACTACAA
>NC_092869.1:39047520-39119922 GCF_032062135.1 Pyxicephalus adspersus
CTAGGGGTATATTACTACAAGGGGAGGGGAGGAGGATATACTAGGGGTATAATACTACAAGGGGAGGGGAGGAGGATATACTAGGGGTATTATGTTACAAGGGGAGGGGAGGAGGATATACTAGGGGTATATTACTACAAGGGGAGGGAAGGAGGATATACTAGGGGTATATTAGTACCTGGGGAGGGTGTGGATATACTAGCAGTATGTTGCTACAGGGGGTAAAGAGGATATACTAGGGGTTTATTTATTATGCAAGGCCTAGAGATAATATACTAGGGGTGTATAGGCCACAAGGGGCAGAACAATACACCAGGGGCATATTAATACAATGTTTAGAGACCAAAAACCGGAGGGTATATTACTACAAGGGGTAGAGAGGATATACTAGAAGTTTCTTCACACTACACTAGGGTTATAAACAATATACCAGGGGGTATATGGAGATGATATACTTAAGGGTATAGTACTACAAGGGGTGGGGAGACTATACTAGGGGTAAATTACCTAAAGAGGTAGTGAGGGTATACTGGGGGCATAATTATACAAGGGCTGGAGACAAAATACCAGGGGTATATTACTACAAGGGGTAGAGATGACATACTTGTGTATAGTACTACAAGGAGAGAGAATATACTATGGGGTATATTACCAAAATCGGTAGGTAGAGTATCCTATGGGTATGGTAATACAAGGACTAGAGACAATATGCTAAGGGTTTAGTACTACAAGGCATGGCATGAACATACTAGGGGTATATTACTAAAAATAGTAGGGTATTCTAGGGGTATATTGGTACAAGAGCTGGAGACATTATATTAAGTGTATAGCACTACAAGGGGTAGCTTTTGATGTGACCTTGTGAACAGCAGCTGAAATCGGCATAGTCTTCATTCACTTGTTGGTTTTGATTCACTAGTTCTGTAACACAGTATGGTGGCTCTACAACATTTTACCTGGTGCACCACTGGGGCCATTTTATTCCCTCACCTGCCTCCAGTTTAGGTCTGATTTGAAATCCTTGTATCTTCCTGAGATGGGCATTATGTTTGCTCTCCTGTAGCTGTAAAATAAAGCAATAATTCATATTGTGTATCCATTTATTTTTATGGTATTGGGCAAGCTAAGTTCTCAGTGCTGACAGTCATACTCTTTTCTCCATTGTGTCATTTGCCTTCACACTTCAACCCCCTACCTCGCTATTTCCTCATTGGTAACACTACTGCAATGACCTTTGAAACATTCACATTCTACATAAATACAGATAAGTTACTGTTAAAATTAGCCAGAGTTAACCTTGACTAAATCAAACACTTTGCATTGTAGTAATTGGTTTAAAATATTCCATTGTAAAGGAAAGCTACCGCTACCAGGACATTGTGGTGAGTCTTAGTGCAAAGGGACATTTTTTATTCTTGCCTTGTAAATCCCAATCTCAGGAGTAACAGGCACGAGAAAGAATTAAATGCACCTGAAAATTGTCCATCAGCTTACATGGTTTGTTTTAAGGTTCCTACAGACAGTGTATTATGATCCAGTTGACCGATAATTACCCAAATGAGCATGTTTATAAAGCCTTTTCATTGGGAATGGTAGCACTAGTGCTGGCTTGACTTGGAGGGGGTATACTATAGTGATTGGATTTGACATATCCTAAACAATTTCACCCGTTACCCCAGCATATTGTGATCCATGATTTATCAGGACAAGCCTACAGATTTACATTCATTACACCTGTCAAGTAAACTTTTCCCAAAAACTGTCCAATAGGATATTATTCTTATCCAGTATTTATATAGCGCCAACAAATTAAGCAGCGCCTTTCAAATGTCACCAGCTTTCCCCCAAAGGGGCTCACAATCTAATATTATTACCTCAGTCATATGTCTTTAATACAGTCGAAGGTCCACTGTTTTGGGGAAGCCAATTAACTGAACTGAATGTTGTTGGATTGTGGGAGAAAACTGGAGTACCCAGAGGAAACCCACACAGACACGGGGAGAACCTGCAAACTCCATGCAGATAGTGTCCTGGCCGGGATTCAAATCTGGGACGCTGCAAAGGCCAGAGTGCTAACCACTGAGCCACCGTGCTGCCCATATGTGCATACCCCAGCCAACAGGAACCCCAAGTCAGTACAGAGGTTCACTGTTGGTTATGTCCAATACAATACTGGTTTAAGGGTTCATTCTTCATCGGGGCTTGGAAATATTGAGTTAGATGTGGGCTGGACTCGTACCTTTGGAGGGATCCTATGGGGGTAATTAGTGTGATCATTCCAAATGCTGGTTTACCTCCCAATGTGAAGTTTTAGCCTGCATGTAGGGGGAGAAGTCATACACATCATACTCATGTTCCTTTAATCCCTCGAAACGTGTTGACGTTTTATGATCTAAGAGTCTAAATAAAATCAAATCTTGACTTTATACATTCTGCTTTTGGTCATTTCCTTCATGTTGGTCCATTTCCATATTTAAAACCCAATGGTGGCTCTAATCTCTTCCCCTCTCCCCCAACAAGTAACAAAAATGTTTCAGCTGAAGTTAAATTGGTTCCAGAAAATATAGTTTGCGTTCCTTTGCGATCATTGAGCCTGATCCAGTTTCAGGAAATGTTCTTGCTTTACACGGCTGAAATACATTAGAGCAAAGAGTTAATGAATAAGCATCCGTAATTGATTCCTCTACACTTGACATAATTCAATCCTTTAGACTTCAATAAAGAACTTTAGCTACAATGTCTCCCTGCTGGGCTGACCCGTATCTCGCTCCCAGCGCACAAGGTAAGAGCGCAGCGTGTCTGAGACGCTCCCTGTGGATATTATTGATCTCATTTAAAGCTTCATTGTTCTTATCTTGATCCTTTAACCTGGAGAGTTTGGTTTTATAGACTGCACAATCTGCACATTAGGATTCTCATGTGACTTCTCTCTCTTTGGTGAATGAAGATTAGTTGTAATGCCCAATTTCAGTGCCACCATTTGCATTGAGGAAAAGCATATGGACTGAGAGATTGGAATAAAATCTAGTTGATGCCTTTTCTAGTGCAGTCCGGCTCATAAATATTCTGTAATAAAAATACTATTCTTTCTGTGTTATCTTTATTCTATACTTCATGAAGGGTTTAAATTGCCTGTGTTAGCTGTATCCAAAATGTTGCTTGAACATACAAGAAGCTGCCCTGGTTTCTGGTGCTCCATTCCCATAGTGTGCAGGAGAGAATGCCTATTGTTTACAAAATTCAATCATTTCTTTTTGCAAAGATGAATGGAAAAAATATATAATTATTCAGTTATAGGCAAATAGAAATATTTACATCACGGACTTGGACAAGGATTATTTAATGTACAGCACTGCGTAATATGTTGTTGCTATATAAATCCTGATTAATATTATTATTAATAATAATAATAATAATAATATTAATACTAATAATAATAATATTATTATTAATAATAATAAAGGACAGCTTGGTTAGAGGTTTCAATTGGAGTCCTAAAGTCAGCTGCATTCTTGTGCATTCATTTAAAAGCTGCTAAATACAAAGATGAAGAATACTTATTGGAATAGTTTTAGCTTTCAAAGTGTTTGTATTTCTGGCTGCTCAGTTCCAAGATTTATACCGGGTGTCCAAACTTTTTGCAAAAAATATGGTGACTTGAAAATGTGTGGTGGTCGACCACTAACCAGGGTGACGTGAGGGATTCCGGTGTCAGCGTGGACTGATTTATACAATCTCTACAAAGCCAGGAGACCTGATTCTTATAATTAAGCAACACGTACAATGGACGTACACACGTGCAATTGTTCTCGTCTGATAATCAGCTCAGGGACGATATCGGATGAAAATCTGGCGTGTGTACAGCTCCCGTTGTTCATCGTCTGAACGACTGTCCTGGTAGAACCGTGGAGGATGGACAACGAACGATCTTGGAAGCAAAGGGGTAGAGAGCGCAGCGGGGTCTAGCTCTGCCGTTCTCCCCCTCCCCTCTCCATGGAGTTGTATGTACAACACTCGTTCATGCATCGTGCAGTCCTTAGTCGTTGGAAAAGATCGTGAAAGATCCTTTCCACCAACAATATTTGCACGTGTATATGTAGCTTTACAGATCTTGTATCTCTCCAAGCCTTTGAGAGGACATTCAAAGAAAAAGCTGATGAGCTTGTCTATCCTTCTATCATCATGTCAGTTGTAAGCCTATGAGCATTGTAGCTGAAATCATTGGCTCATTGTGCTGTTTCTTCCACTTGGAGTTTAACTGCCCAGGGACTGCAAAAAGTCAATACCAAGGCCAGGATACTTACAATTCTTGAATTTAAAAAATGCAACAAATGATATAATAATGGCTGCAAAATTGTTTTGTTTTTATTATCTGCCTGGAGTTCAGCTTTAACAAACAACAGTGCTATGGGACTCCATGTATAGAGAATTCTGGCCCAAAATTTTAAATGTGTCATTTAAATTTACTAAAACTGATCCTTTAACATGCTTTTCCTTTAATAACTGTTTATTACCTATACTATCAAATAACAGCTTAGTACAAAAAAAAAATAACGTTGACCACTTCTCTGCACTTATTTCTTTTTTTAGAAAAGCCCCCTGCCCATTTATTCAGCTCTGTTCTTCTGTTCCATTGTCAGGGGGACTTTGGATTTTTGTGAATGTTTCATTGGTGCTCAGGACGATTTCTGCTCCTGTCCCCCCATAGCAACAGAATTATTCTTATCAAAGTGTCGAGGCAGAGTCGCTGCGCTGTGCGCCAGATCACCCAGTCCTGTCTCTTTTCATTACCGTTTCCATGTTATGCCTGAGAAAAGGAGAAAAAATAAAAAACACGCCTCGTATAATACAGCCCACTCGCCACTAGACAGAAGGATGGCTGAACGAGCTTTATACAGAATACCGGAATGTAGGAAATATCTTAATCCATCATACTCTGCTGGGAGAATTTATAGAACAGTTAGTGTGGAAAAAAGTGGACCTTTCATCCATATACAGGGTTGGCTGTTATAATAGCCTGCAATGGAAAAAAAAAACAATAAAAGCTGACAAATATTTGTTTTTGGGGGAAAAAACCCCAAAAGTATGGACCCAGAATTATTTTGGAGGTTCTAATGATATTATTGTTCTTTATCGATTCCTCCTGGGAAAGCTGAATGTTTGAAATCTTGCAAAAATAATCTCCTGCAATTAGTGCATTGGAAAGGTTGGAGAAATGGTATTATCATGCCCATGGCTCAAGCAACAGGGTCAGTGGAGCAACAGGGTCCATGTGATGCCAACATTTTTAAAAAGAGATGTTAGCAATTGTGGTAATATATTCTTTTGCCTTGGCGGGTTTCCTGAAGGGGATTTATCTGTCCTTCCTTGTAATGGTAGAGCATGTAGTATGCAGCATGGAGCCTAATGGTGTTCTAAACCAATGGCCGCCAAGGTTTTCAGACCTACGGATTTCTAAATGCACGGATCCTGGACCAGAATGCTAGAACCCGGCCACTCTCCCATTGCAGACTCAGACCTATCCAGAGACACAACCCGCCCACCGCCCTGAGCCTACAATCCATTCGGGAGACATGGTCTGCGGCTCTGGCTGATGCACCCCCCCAGTGGGCCACCAAATTTTCTAGCGGATTGCTGTTTTAAACTATGTGCCTCATTCTTCTTCATCATACTAAATCACTCTGGTTAACATCACAACTCAGAATAAAGCTTCTGCTACATTGGACCTGACTATTACAGCTCCTATTAAATATAAACCATCATATTAGAAACTGAATGATCCAGCAAATTAGCAATCCTTAAATCATTTGCTATTATTTGGCAAATGTTTTCAATCCTGGACCAGATCTATTCAGGGTTTGCTGGATCACCCAGCTCCTCCAATGATAGTCTAATATTATGATTAATATTAAAAAACAGTACTTATAAAGCGCCAACATAATACGCAGCGCTGTATATTAAATAGGTGGCAAATGACAGACACTGACACAGGAGGAGGAGAGGACCCTACCCGAAAGAGCTTACAATCTTCTCCAGTCTTGGAGATCTTTGCTAAATCGGGTCCATTGTATTGAGTTAAAACAGACCTGCTATGAAATATGGAAATGCCACTTATGCTGGCTGGACCTCTCCACCTTCTCAAATGCTGTACTATAAGTAGCTTAAAAAATATACCTGTAAAGGGTAAGGTTAGAATTGTACTCCCCTTAACCCTGTCTCCCTCCAACAGTGCCTAGATAAGGGTACCATTGCTATTCTTCAGTAAGAGTTCACCAGCGCTGTGTTTAACAGGACTCTACCCAAAAGCAGAGGTGGCTGTCCAAGATGAACCAAGATGGCTCTGTCCTTTGAGAAAAGCACAGGAATGCATTGTCCGGGGGATTACTGTATTCTGTTGATGATCAATATATATTATTATTATTATTATTACACAGTATTTATATAGCACCATCATATTACGCAGCACTGTACAAAGTCCATAGTCGTGTCACTAACTGTCCCTCAAGGGGGCTCACAATCTAATGTCCCTACCATCGTCATATGTCTTTATTACAGCCTAAGGTCAATTTTAGGGGAAGCCAATTAACTTCTATGTAGATCTACACTGAAAAACAGCTGTGGAGTTAGAGTTGGTACTTGTTTTCTGACTCTTTGTACTCAACAGTTGCTTCCAACTTTGACTCAACTGCTTAATTTTATTCTCTGCATACACTTGAAATCATTGTTTCCATGAATAAATCAGTGAAATGTTATTTGGAGAGAGGATAAGAAGGAGAACAAACAGTAAATGCCCCTCTGCATCTTCTTCCATAGTGTAGTGGTCATCAGTCGATCCGTGATCCAGCAGCAATGTCGGGGATCATCTATACATAAACTACATTTTCAGCTGAGCTCATCAAGAAAATTTGCCTGGGGCAAGGAAAATCTGTCTTCTCCATGCATAAGCCTTTTCGGAGAACAAGACCAGCCCTTGTTTTTCCAGCCCATAACCTCGGTGTATTCAGTCATGTTTCCCACCGACCTCCCTTGTCCTATTGTTCCTGACACAGGTGGACAAGACTTCTAGGAAAAGCACAGATAGGTCAACTGTCTTTCTCCCGTGCCAATCTCATCCATAGTTGTCTGTGTAACTGTATCCCATCTCCGATATCATTTCAGAGCCCAGAGAATGGACTTCTTTGTGGCCATCTCTTAGATAACTGAAATGAAGGTGAAATAGGAAGCTGGGGGTATTAAAGCCATCTTGTTTTACAAAGAGTTTGTCGCTGTGTGTTACAAGTTCTACACAACATTCCACCAGCTATTGTCTCCTGTAACCAGCAGGAAAAATGTTAAGTACAAGGAAGCCTTGGATCACAGCTTGGAGGTATGACATTTGCATTAGAAATCTGGGCATTTTCTGGGATTTCTTTCATTGCTCCAATTGCGGTGTTGAAAGCTTCTTGGCCCAGCGGAGAATATGCATTTTTACTTTCATCTACCCATACAAAGCCTGCGATTGTATTGTGCGGGCAGTGTAAGTGTTTATAGTGAGGTTGGAGGACCCAGAAGAGCAGAAAAAAGTGGGGACAATCAGGCTGTTCTAATTTAGCATTCTTTGGAGATTTAATTATTTCCCAATCCTTGACTCTAAAATTACACATTGAGACTTAGCATTCTGTTATACACCTCAATGTGTCTAGAGCAGGGTGTATCAAACTCTGGCCCGCGGACCAAATCTGGCCCACAGCGTCCTTTTTTTGGCCCCCAAAGGAAATCCTAAAAATGAATTGCAGCTGCATTGAAATAGCGCTGCTACTACAATTCCTGGCATCACTTGGGTCTATAGACCAGCGGCCTCTCTGCCTATGAGTGGCCCCGTATTGGACTGTTTTATAGATGCAGGGAATTGTAGTAACGGCGCTATTTCAATGAAAAGGGAATTCCGGCACTCATAACATTAAGTCCCGCATTAGACTGTTTTCTTGACGCGGGGAATTGTAGTAGCAGTGCTATTTCAGTTTCAAGTTTGGCCAGCGACTTTGTCTAAGTTTTTAATTTTGGCCCACTGTGTATTTGAGTTTGACACCCCTGTTCTAGAGATTACTGGATGAAAACCAAAGATTTTATTTTTCACAGTTTATGCATTATAGGCATGAGCAGTGTTCACAACCTTTATAACACGGGGGAACTTTTGAAATATCTTTCAGATCTTCAGGAGCCCCTGCTATATTTACTATATCCACAGCTCATAGTATATTAATGTGGTGGTCAGTGGGAAGAATGTCTCTTACATTGCTGGCCATTGGGAAGAATGTCACCCTTACAGATAGCCAAAAAGATCATTGGTGTCACTTAGACTGACCTGAGAGGTGCAAATTGCTTAAAAACCCCCCAGCAACCTCTGGAGGATCCCTGGATGGGAAACTCTTGGTTAGACTGTAAATGCTGAAAGCTGAACTCACAAAAATGTTCATTTCCAAAAAGGATAAAAATCTATGTTTTGTGAATCTAATGTTTTTCGAGCCCAGATATTGCCTAGTAAAACTATCAGTAACATCATCACTGGGCCTATTCAGAGAGCAGAACTGGGGGCGAGGACCAAACAGGCCCACCTACCACAGTCTGTGATGTGGATACCAGACATTACACATCTCTTGTTTAGAAATCCCTGATTTGGTCTAAGGTCAACTTTAATAACCCTATAGGTAAATGGTAACCTAAGCTGTGTTCAACCTTCCATTCATATCACTAAAACCAGGAGCATCAGTGACTAAATGTGGAACAGCAAATGGAAGGACCTTTCTCCAATGGGTACACATACAGATGGAACTTTACAAAATGTAAAAATGAAGTTATACTTCAGTATGGGCAGCATGGTGGCTCAGTGGTTAACACGGTGGCCTTTGCAGCGCTGGGTCCCAGGTTAGAATATTGGCCAGGACACTATCTGCATAGAGTTTCCAGATTCTCCAGGTATGTGTGTGTTTCCTCGCACATTCCGAAAACATGCAGTTAGGTTAATTGGTAAATTGACCTTAGACTGTATTAAAGACATATGACAATAGTAGGGACATTAGATTGTGGGGTCCTTTGAGGGACAGTTAGTGACATGACTATGGATTTTGTACAGCACTGCATAATATGTTGGCACTATATAAATACTTAAAAAAAGTTATATTATGTAAAAAAAGTTAGTTTAGGTCACGTTCTTTGGGATTTTTCAGCAAATGAGAATTGTAATCCAGTTAAAATGTAACAATTCTTGTTAAACTGGTCACCTGTAGATTTCATATTCTGCATTGCTTGCTTTGACAGCTGAGGATGGAGTGGCCCAGTGACAGGGAATGATTAATGTTTTTATTGGTTTAACACAACTATCTCTTTCTCCATCTACAAGTTTTGTCAGAAGTCATAAATCTTTGTGTTCAACAGAGGCGTGCATGGAACTGTTGGGTGTTTTAGTGCAAAGAAAATTGTTTAGTTGTAATCGAGGCATAACATTTTAAGCCAAAGCATGCATCACCCAATGTATGGAATACTGTGGCGGAAACCAGTGCTTCATCTATGATTGGTTGGGGTTTGTAAAATCCCAAATAGTACTTTTGGAAACCTCTAGAAGTGTATGTAGCGGCCAATGTCCTGTGTCGGAAACCAGAGCTATATTATCATATTGGAGAAATCCCAACCAACAATATGAGACACCTGTGAAGGAGTTGCTAACGTGTTGGGACTATGGTGGAAAATTGGTGAGGGTACCATCATGGCAGGATAGCATGGACAATAATCAAATCCTTGGTTGTAAAGATTTGGTAAAGTCTGTTAAACCACCTCCTAAAAAGTGGAGGTCTCTGTAAGAACTGTGTACAAACCTTAATGAACACTTTATTATCCAAGTTGAAGTCCACATCCAAGAAGTTCTCTTGAAGCCCAACTGCAGTCACTGTAGATGTGCCGCCATGTGGACTACAACCCCCATTTTCCCAGTATTATCTTTATTTTGTTACAATTCAGTTGCAGATTAGACTAGCCATACACTGTGCCATAGTTTCTCCAAAAAAACACTGAGTTGATCAAATATCAATGAAAACAATTCTAAATATGGTCAATTTACAATTTGTTGATCACAAATTGATTTGGGGGAAGGAGTCCTGTATCTGTCATACGGGTTTGTTACGACACTTATCGTAAGAGGTGCATGCATAAGGTGCTGGGTTCCAAAAGAATTTAAATAATATAGTCTCCATCTTTATTATTTAGTTAATAGTTTCTAAAGATATAAAAATAGAGCTTTAGTTTGACATTTATTACTCCTGTAACCCAGAAAATGGGTGATGAAAATGGCCACAGCATTGTATTGCTCGGTCACATTCATAATAAGGAGCGCTGTACTTTCCGTGAGCCACCGTGAATCACGCAGCCCTCTTGTAGAGCAGTGACCTTTTCCTTAGGATAGATTTAATAAGACGTGACCGATGTATGACTAATTATCTCTAAATTGGATTTATCAAGAGTTAAATAGGAGGTTGAAAAGAAATGACACAGATCGGATGTTATATTTGGCCACATTCACAAGACGGTTGAATAACGGCAAGGTGTGAGAGGATGAATCACTCTGCTTTATACCTGGCTGGATGCGGCAGAGTGCTATGGCGAGATGGGGGCAGAGATGTGCAGATTGCTATATTCTATTTCCTTTGAATCAGTCTGATACTATAAAAGCAGGATTTTCGTCTTTATACGTGCATGCATATATTACTCAAATAGTTAGGAGACACACTCAAAGACGGAGACACACCAAATAACTTCAGGGCTTAAAGTAATTAAAACCAAATTCTTTTTTTCCATTTTGGATAGAGTAGTGTATGGTTAAACTGGATAAGCAAACCTTTTATAAATACAAGTGATCTGTATATTCTTTTTTTAAATCTTGGGCTTTTTATATTCCTTCCAGATCTGTGAAATTATTCCAATGTGCGACTATGTAGAATCTTCACATATTATAGACTTGTCACTGCTGCTCTCTTTTCTTGTGCAGGGTGACCAGTCCTGTTTCCAGCCCCTTGTAGTATGCTATGGGCAGACGGTAGTGGGTGGACCTGCTGGGTCTTTACCAGAATGCATCTATCTTATCATGATATATGCAACACAGTGATAATGGCACTAATTGGTAATAATTGGGCAAATGTATTTGATGACCACTAATTGGATTTGTCCCTTGTGCATATTAAGGAATATGAAAGGAGGAAAAGCTTACAAATTTTACCCACTATATCTAAGTAAATCCCTCAATTTTGCAAACCGTTCCCCTCCTTATGTTCATTCTTCAGGCATCCCAGGAATACCAGCTGGTTTTACACCACATACCTATACACTCTACCTGAACCTAGCGTTATTCTTAAAGTAAGTGCCCAAAAAATCCCCCTGCCCCTTGTTTTTGCAGTTTGCTATCTCCCTATTAGTATATGATTTATAAATTCCTTACCTGACCTAGATATCTTCAATGTACATATTTTCCATTACATTAAGACACTGAATATTTTCAAGTTAATGATGTAATGAATGTAGACTTATATGTTTGGTTGATTATATATAGATGTTTGCTTTTGCGCTTGATTACTCCTCTTGGTATTTGTATCTTACACCCTGTTTTACTCCAATTGATTTGCTGTTGCTTTCGTATTACACTTACCTTCCAGGCCGGAAAGTCCACAGTATACACCCGAAACGTGTCGGGTAAAAAAAAACGGTTTAACCATAAATCGCTAGCGAAATTCTGTATTGTACTGGTAACCCTACCCCATGATGGTTAATGGGCTAGGGTAAACTTACAGGTTTGTTTCTGTATATATTTCTGTATAAATTCAAGTCTCTAATACATAATTTAGCATTTTCGCAAACCTCGTCTTTTTCTTTTCTATTGTACACTACATATTAAGGAATATGTTTAATTTCATGTGCCTGGAGTGAAAAGGAAACCTCTTAGTTGCCACTGAAGTGGCCATTGAATGCTTTCAATGCTTTTCCTGCAGGACATTAAGGGGGAACATTGTCTAGAATGGCTTTTGTAGAGGGTATTTAAAGGGCATAGCTCTTGGCTGATGATAATATGGCAAAAGTCTGGAAACATGGTATCTATTATGGTGAATTGCCACCTCCCTGTGAATATGACGGGTGACCTTGTCGGTGTCCCATGATTAAGTGTGGGGGGACCTGGGGAAGTGCTATTGCTCTTTGCTGTACTTTTATGATTTAACTAACTGATCACTCTCCACTCCACTCCACTCCACTCTGCCAAAACAAGAGATAGGGGATTGGTGACTCAAACACTTGCACCAATGGAATCTCATGGTTTTCCATTTTGGTTTTTGCTTTGGGTGTCTTCATTTTGCATTTTATATGCACTACTAGCCATATACAATCTCTGTGCTTCTTCTCTCTATCAGTCAGTTTATTGCCCCTACCACCTCTCCACCCCACGCACGGGTTTTCACCTGTGGCATCCAGTCTTCCCCTCCCATCGTCAGATCGCGGCATTCAGAATCACTTCATGTGCATCATTCTCATCCCCTGCAGCGCTAAAGGCTGATCCGAGTCTCCTATCCATGTGCCATGCTTCTATTTTTACCCACCGCTGAACTTCTCACATCCTTTTCAATGCAGCTGAAAAGTAATGAGTCATTTCATCTCATGGCCAACTTTAAAGGGAATGCATCAGCAAAGCATTCAAAAATTAATGAAATGTTCTCATTAGATATTTTTTTTTTTCTGTATTCCATTGATGTGTACAAGCTTTACCAGTTTCTTTTCAGCACTTTCCAAAAATATGTTTTGCAAACATTTGGCTAGGAAGATATTTTACCCTTTCATGGAATGGATAATTTGCACCATGGGGCCTGGGGAAATATCTGGATATGAACAGCTATTTTATTCTTTACTTCCTATTAACTAAATGGACAGTAAAAAGTTTTCAAATGTGGTATATGGATAATGGGAAGTACGTGAGATCCAAATACAAGGGCCTTCTTTTTGAATGCAGGAAAAACAAACGTGCTCAGCTATAGATGCTTGCCGGAATTCTGCTCTGATGTGCTGGTTTTAAGGTAGAATTCAATGACGGGGTTGCCTTAAATGCAAACTTTTACATTTTCACTTGGAGTAATAATTTTGGCCACTCTGGATGTGTATGTTTTCCCTGAATTTCCCCTCGGCCTGTCTCTGTTCTTGTGTTTGCTGATGTGAGTTGTGTCTGGCAGGAGATTGTCTTGTTATTGGGTCAACAGTCTGTTCAGTCCTTCTCGCTATCAGGCTGCTGGGGCTGTAAGATGAGCTATTGATTCAACACTGAAGCAGTCATCCACATTGCAGCATGATGAGTGCCAGAAATCCTTCAGTATCTTCTACCCTCATTATTGCCTTTTATCAGGAAGAGAATTGTCCCTGTTGTTGAGATTTACCAATCTGCAGGCGAGCTTCATCAAAGGTGCAGCCAGGGCAATGATCTAGGACAGCGGTCGCCAACCTTTCCGACCTCACGAACCACTAAATTCATAATTTTAAAATCACGTGGACCATTTATATGAATTTAGTTTAAAAGATAAATACAGAGTGGGTTGACTGTTATAATGGTGGACATAATACTGAAACGTACGGCTCGGCAACTTAACACTACACTGACGTCACACTGCGCCTCCCTTGTTTTTCAATCTAGTACAGTTTATGAATTTAGTTCAGTATAAAGGTGAAAATTGTCATTCAGAATACAAGAATTTATTATAACATTATTTTTGTTTTATTAATAATAAAACATAAAAATTCCAAATAATGTCCAAAATTTTTTGTGGACCACCAAAATGTTCTCAGGGATCACCAGTCCATGGACCACTGGTTGGCGACCGCTGATCTAGGGCACACCAAATAATGACCACACATGAATTGATATAATATTTTAATTGATCATTCAAGGCCACTTAACTGTATACAATTGATTTAAATTTGCAACCCAAAGACTCTTCATTGACTCAGTAGTTCTTGATCCACTCAAGTCCATCAACCATGGAGGAATTATGTTGATTGTATCTGATGAGTCAAACAAACATTTGCTTGTGTGCCTATCATAATACTGATTTTTTTATAATAGATCTTATATAGATATAATCTGTTTATATTAGACCATTTACCATTATTACCAATAGATTTCAATATTTCCTGTATATCTCAAAAGTGCAAGACTATACCAGTACAAAATGTTATATTTTAATTGGCTATAAATTGCTTGTTTGATTTTAGCTTGATCACAAATTGTCATGTTTGTCAAATTGTCATGTCCAACATCAGGCAGGAGCTGCAATCCCACCTTGGTTTAATGGAATTGATAGTCAGATAATGCCAATTATGAGTCTCATTTATCATGATTTGCAATATCAGAACTGTGTTTTCAATAGCTAATCAGATTCTTGGAATAAATTGGATTGGTGCCTGAATTTTTTAATACTACAGTGTGGTTGAAATTAAGGGGCTCTAAAAACAGGAAATCAGACATTCTCTTGAAGGAATCTTCCAGGTCCGTGTTATTCAATGGCAGTAAATAATTCCCACCAGGGAATGTTTGAGGAAATGTCAGATTCCCTGTTTTTTAAATAGGGTCCAAAATATTCAGGGAACAAGGCATACCTGCTCAGGACTTCTATTTGTTATCCAGACATAGCTGTGTCTCACCACTCTAAAGCAGAACTAAACTTTAAAAACAAAAAATTGCAAAAAGTCGACAGCATTTCATTGCAGGCTATGTCCTTTCTGCAGTGGTCTGTTGAAGGTACACTGAGATGTGCACCTGGGTGCTGGAAAAAAATGAATTCCCGCGTGCATTCGTCACTAATCAAGATTGGATAGATCCAAATTCGAAACAGGACTTGGTGAAGATATCAGCACTGGTGATAGAGCGAGGAGAGTTGAGCATAGTTTTGCTTTATAGCTCAATTAAACTTTAAGTTGAAATCAGCTAAATATGTTCCAGAGCTTCATTTCAAAGTTGTGCAAATCGTTTTCTTTAGAAATCAGAAGGAGAAGAAGCCTGTCTCCTGAAAGTAGAGAAGGATCCATGCTCAATGTGTAGAAGCAGCGTGGTCCCTGCAGAGGTCCTACACGCCAATCTCTGCTGAATCAGACCATCAGAGTAGTGATTTAGGGGGTAATAGATCAAACCATTGAGCACAATGGGGGATCAGGCATTTCACATAGCTGTGAAGGATATTGAACATTTATCAGATTGTTATCTTTGCAATGTTCAACATAGAATGTTTTTTAAGCTGCATGGGACCCAACTCATCAGTAACCACCCAAAAACAGCCGGATGGCTACTGAAAAGTGCTGGGTGGTGCGCCGAGTTAAAAGGGGCCGGGAAGAACACTGTGTTTACAATACAGGGCAAACAAAGGTTTAGATGGTTAGCACTCTTTGCAGCACTAGATCCTAGGTTCGAATCACGGCCAGGACACTGTCTGCATGGAGTTTGCAGGTTCTCCTTGTGTTTGCTTGGGTTTCCTCCAGGTACTCCGGTTTTCTCCCACATTCCAAAAACATGCAGTTGGGTTAATTGGCTTCCTTCCTGACTGTATTAAAGACATATGCCTATAGTAAGGACATTAGATTGTGAGCCCCTTTGAGGGACAGCTTGTGTCACAAATATGGACTTTGTACAGCGCTGTGTAATATGATGGCGCTATATAAATACTGTAGGAACTTCTTTGCAGGGAGGACTTTATTTGTAGTATCTATCTGCTGTAAACTTGTCCTGTTTCTGATAATCCACCATGTGGGCACTTTTGACAGAACAAGAGATTACATCGTGTAGAATTATATGACGCATAGCGGTCGTCCCACCCTAAAAGCACACACATGAGAAACACATTTGTATGCAGTAGATGACATAAGATTCACATGAAGGTAACCTGAGTGAACCTTAACTGCAGTGCTTCCTGGTAAAGAATTGGCGGTTGCTTGGTTGATTTCACTTGTTGTTCTGCAGCCCTCCGAGTAAAAATACAGGTTCCACTAAGAGGAATTGCCAGTTATTTCACAACCCTGCAGAGGTGCATTTAGAATGTGCCTGTTGTTGTGCGGTAAATGACTTCCTACTCTGAAAACACTAACAAAGCCAGGAACTAATCACCTTCCATTACCACCCTTCAGGCACAACGCCTAAAAATAAAAGAGAAACCATGTTATTCGAGCAGTTTTTTAAGTTGCTGTAAAAAGGACATTTGGGAAAGATTTTGTGAAGGATTGCAGGTGAACAAAGCTGTTTTGTGTAGGTTAAGAATGAGAGTTTATTACTGGATAAAATACTGACCACTTAGAATGTCATAAGTTGGGGTAACTGGCCCAGGTCCATGGGGCAGTCTACAAACATCAATTACAGTATTTTGCCCGGAATTTTGTAGGAGGAAACTGTAAGTGGGTGGTAGTCCCCGTATTGTGACCCAACTCTTCAGTAACTATCCAGAAACAGGCGGGTGGTTACTGAAAAATGCCGGGTGGTGTGCCCGGCTGTATGGGGCTGGGGAGAACACTGACTTATCAAAGCAGAGCCTTTCTTAAAATGACCTTAGCTTTAGGCTTGACATTGGTAACTTACAACCTTATTCATTAAGGTTTATTAACTTGCAAGTGTAGTAACTCGGAAACCAAACAGAATTTTCCCTGCTGAGTTCATACCAGTAGAAGATGGATGTTTGGTGGCTGTTATGACTGCAGAATTTTACTTTTTACTGAATAAGGCAAATTCTCTTATAAAAGTGTGAAAGATCATTTTTTTTATCAAGCCCCAATAGCTATCACATGTTCTGTGCCAAGACATAGATCACCTGTCCAGAGGAAGCATGGAGATCTATTATTTCAATAGAAAGGTGTTTTTCCTATAAATTGGTAACGGTTGGATAAAAAAAAAAAATCCTGAAATATATGGATTGATATTCTTTTGGGCCCCTGGCAACTCTGAAGCCATTAATGAATTTGAAGCCTTTACCCAATAGTATGGCCTCTTTACTTTGAAGATGTAGAAGAACGCTTTCAGTGTCACCTACCTTGGGTTAAACGTTTTCTGACTTGTCATATTGTCACCCACTTCCCTTAAAGCCATCAGGCAATCGGAGATATTTCTTGCCCCACAGAAATACCATTGCCACCAATAACTGTCCTCACATGTCTATGGAAAGCTTTGCTTGGAGTTAATTTTCAATTATAACTCGGCTAAAAACATTTATTTGTTCAAAAAAAGGAATTTTCTATACTCACCGCTCCTATAAAGTTGCTCCATGTGTGTGCCAAGAAACCAATGGCTCTCATCTCTCAGAATTATATTGTCTCATCTACCCCCTAATCAAATTTATTTTCAATCAAAATCACATTACCATGTTTGTACATAAAGCTGAATTGTAGAAATACTGCTCAACACATAATACATAAAGTATATGAGAGTTGTTTTACCTGCCAATAAATTTGTATTTCTATTTATAAGATTTATATTTGCTTAGGCACACAGCACAGCCTTGCCTGGAAGGAAAGGGAACTGGATCCTTGTGCTGCTCTTCTTTCGTTAGGTCTAACTCAAATACACAGTGGGTCAAAATTATAAACTTAGACAAAGACATGGGCCAATTTATTGAAAACATTTAGTTGGCCTATGAGTGGCCCACTGCTAGAACTTCCTTTTCATTGAAATAGCACCACTACTACAAAAAACAGTCCAATGAGGGGCCACACATAGGCAGAGAGCGATGCCTGGTATTGTAGTAGCGGGGCTATTTCATTGCAGTTGCCAGCTGCAGTTCATATTTAAAAAAAAGAAGGTTGCGGGCTAAATTCGGCCCGTGGGCCAGAGTTTGAGACCCCTGGTCTAAGGTCTGTTGTGCATTGAATTGCAAAAGGCTATTACCATGTACAATTGACCTTGCACTGCAAACATTCATATATGTACAATGATACAATTATTGAATCCATGACTGCATTCATGTCTTTTTCTACCATACTGGAGTTCGGCTTTAACCATAAATTGGAGCTCTGTCATATTAATTCTGATTATATAATCTATTAATCTGCCAGTATGTATTTGGTATTTTTAAAATAGAACATGGAGCTGGGAAATCTCAAGAGACCAACAAACAAATGCCAGCACTAGGTTATGTTCTAGGAAAAGCAAAGGAGATGAGATGTAAAGTTATCCACACAATGCTCACTTTCTGCACTGGCCGGCGGTCAGCCCTCTGTGCTGGATGTAATGCTGAAGCAAGAGGTATTGGAGGTGAGAGAGAGGTCACTTGTTAAATAATGGCACCAGAGAGAGCAGGTTTCCAAGTGACTGAACAGAGCTACAAGCCCGGGTGCACTGGCCACTAAATTATACAGGAGCACAGATCGTGCAGGTTACCTGTCTTTGGCAAGCACAGCATTCTGGGAAACTGCTGTTACAATATAATACACACTTTTTAGATTTTAAAAAGTCATTGGTGCGGGCAATGTGCAAATTACGATTACCAAATCGAAATACGATTTCATTGCTCACCAGTGCATGAGGGTTTATAATGACCCATTGCAATGGGTTATTACCCTTCAGTAAGATGGCGCAAGGGGCATTGATGTGCAAAAAAAGTCAGGTTACTGTGGCAAAGCAAGGTCCTTTAACACCCAAGGTGAAAAGAGACAAAATGAGCCATCTGATGAGAAATACGGCTCCAGCATAGGTTGGGGGTTCTGCCCTTTTAGCACCCCCTTCTGCTAAAGTGCCCAAGGAAGGCCCTCCCTACTATGTACCCTTTGGCCAGCTCTGATTTTTGATGAATGGTAACTTCTGGTTCCTTTGGTTACAGTAATGTGCAAAGTACTATTGCTCTTTCCATTCCTGAAAGATTGGTATTACCAGGAAATATAAACTGGGTTATTCTGTCCAGTGGGGTCACATGCAAACATGGTGTGTGTGGTTGTAGATCTCAAGATTTGGCCATCTTTAAAGACCATGGCACTGCCTACCTTTACCCTTCTTCACAGCGTATCATTTTCTCCAAAATGACAGGTGCACTTTTGTAACAGGTTATTGTGGATTGCCAGGACGGACTTGTCTTGTTTACAGGTATGACAATACAGCTATTGTGTTCATGAGCCTTGGTGTTTGTAATCCCTGTGGAAACACCAAAGGCAAGATTACAGTGGCAGCCTGTATTGCTTCCAGTGATGTAGGAAATATATTTTGCTGGTAGATTTCCATTCTTGCACAGAAAGGTCCTTAAAGCTGAACTCCAGCCTTGCGTTTAGTCTTGCACAGTTGTAGCTGCTCTTACGTTGCCTCCTCTTATTTTACTGCACATAGTTAGCTCTAAATGGAGGTTAGAAGCTAAAGCAAGCAGAGCTTGTCTTATTTAGTGGTTAGAGGACGTCCAGCAACATATAACCCTTTTGTCCCAAACCTGACTGCCAGTGGTGTACCCCTTTCATTCATTGGATTTCATTCCCAGTGTTCTCTCCAGCCCCTTTTAGCTGGGCTCACCACCCGGCATTTTTTAGTAACCACTTGGCTGTTTTTGGGTCGTTACTAAAAAGTTGGGTCACAATACAGGGCCTGCCACCCACCTAAACTTTTTTCCCCACCCACCTTAAAATTGGAATATTTGTAGAGTGAGAGTGGCTGCAAGAGGTCAAAAGCAACAGAGTGAAAAAAGTAACAATTGCAATTGTATGATCCACATTGCTAAATAAAGCAAAATGTCACTTGGCACTGAATAAGGCAGAAGGTGAAAAAAGCATTTTTACATTTAACAGATCATTTTTGACGCATGATTTGTTTTCACAGTCTGTGTCATTGGGAGTGTGACAAGGGCATATCCTTTACCTAAATATTCAGTGATAAATAGAATTCGTCTTGAATAACTTGAGAGAACTTTATTTGATAATCTCTTCTCCGTGTAAGATGACGGCTGAGCTGAATGTTTGTGTAATATCCAGTGACAGTCTGAGCTGTGAGAGATTGAGATTAGGATATAATGACTTGCGTGGTATTGCACAGTATTCTTAATACATATATATTAAACATACATCTATAAATATTTGCATTTTTTGATGTGTCTTTGCAAGGATTGTGTCCTTCGATGTTATGTGATTCTATGAATGTTTTGTGCATTACATTTATTTTATTTTCCATTTTAAAAAATGTTTGGAATGTGCCAAAAACAGTGGAAAAAAGTATTTGATAAGTGGAGTGATTGGGTGTGGTTGCCATGTTATGGAGAAATTTCTTGTAAAGCATTTCTTTTTTTTAAAGGCATTCTGAGCATCCTAAATGACCCTACCTTACCTCCAACTAATCCTTGGAATGTTCTCACGCTTCATATTTGTTGCAATGGTAATCGCTGGCATGTAGTAAGATCCTTTACTTTTCTGAAGGTTTGTTAAGGTTCCTATACACAGGAAACATCTAATGACCAGTTGTGGTATTGGGGATTATAGTGAAAGATCATACTGTGGAATGAATGATTGACCCAGTAGGCAAATAGACTTTGTTGGGTGAATCAAACACCACGAACTAATGAGATCATGTGGGAAGTGACCATTAGGGTGCTTCATATATTGGAAGTATGTTAGAACAACTTTAAATATACCGCTCAATATAACAAAAATATAGATGATATATATAAAAGAACTTTTCACATTGTACATCCATACTCTCCTACTTGACCCGCTATCTTCCAACACAAAAAACAGCTTTGTCCATTTTTCATTCCTTCATTAAAATTTTGCACATGAAATGGGTATGTAGGGTATGGTGTTGTCTGACTCGGGCACACAGATAAATGATTCATGATAACATACAAAGAAAATGTTTATTGGTGTCTGATTCCAGTGGTCAACGATGGCCAACGGTAGCAACTCCTCGCCAGCAGTTTGGTAGACATTAAAGACCATGTCAATGGTTGTATGACAAGGATTGTGTAAGCTTTCATGACAGATGACCGTCCACCATGTTTGTGTTAAAACAAAGGATGTCTACCTAAACCTGATCAGTATAAAGTCAGTGAAAAACCATTCACCTGTCTGACTCTGATTGTCTTACTAATGTATGGATGATGCTTTAGATATGTGGATAGGCAAAGAATTGATTTCTTATGAGTTATAAGACTTTACAAATTTGTATTTGTTTGTAAAAAAAAAAAAGAAAATTTGAACATGTCTATGGCTTGTATGCTTACCTTCTGCAGGTAATGGTGTCACTTTGTGCTGTACATGTAAGCTTGGGTCACACCCAGTTTATTCACAAGGTTGGTCACCCAGAATACATCTTCGCCTGCATTGTTTATGGTCATGATTGTTTTACAACTGTGTTGTCCTATTCTCATTAAATGATTTACTGCTCTATTATCATTTATTGCTGTTGTGTTTTGTGTAATAGAAGATACTGCTAAGCGTATGTAACCTTCACCTTTATCAAAGGCTTTTTTTTTATATCAAAGAATACACTTCAGAAACTAAACAGTTTTCAGTTTTGTGGTTTTTGACAAGCTCATTTGCTTGATGAGTAATGTACATTGGCTTCCTCCGCTATCCCACTGGAATTCTTGGGTTTACCAGCAATCACACTAGGATTCTTGGGTCTACCCGCTGCCTCACTAAAATTCTTGGGTTTACCATCTATCTATTTACCATTATCCTATAATTATTGGTTTTCCCAGCCATCCAACTATGACTTTTACAATTCCTGTTGAAATAGCCTTTTTGGAGCCAAGTTGATGGTATTGCACACCATAAATTTTCATAAAGTAGAATATGATTGGTGGATCCAGTTGTATAAGTATGACATCTTTGACCTCATGGTGGGGGATTAGTTGCAAACCGCAATGGGAAGATCTTTTCTTTGAGTTGTTGACAGAAACCAATTGACTGGTTCTTTGACATCAATAAATTTAGAGAACTCAATAGTTAACTCTTCTGCTTCTGGGAAAGGAGTTTACCTGTACCTATGGAAATGTTTCTCTACAGTAAAGTTAATCATATACTGATTGGGGGATATCAATGTTTACCTGGTATAACTGATGGACATCGATCTGCACAATTAAAGGCCGCAAACTCTCCCATTCCCCCTACCCGCTCCAACAGTCCAATGAAATTCAGAAGTGAGCTACGGGACAATAGGTAGAGCTGTGTCGTAGGGAGTGCTCCCATTGGCTGCTTATTATTAGGGAGCAGCCCTTCTGATTTACATTACCCCATTGGAGTGGTGAAGGGGATGGATGAGTTTGTAGTACTCCATCAATGAATGCACATTGTAGAATAATGTTTGATTGATATATGGTTTTTAGGTATGCCTTATTAATTAAATATTTTGTGTACTCCATTGGAAGCATTGCATCTTACATGGTTGCCTTGTGAGGTATCAATTTTAATAAACCCACGCTGTAAATTTGTTAAAAAAAACAGGCTGTGTTTCTAATTGTATGCAAGAATAATGACTATTAATACTTACGTATTCAGGATTTTTTTTTTCCCTGTGGGTCAAATTGTCTTAGAAGGATTTTTTTTCCTTTTTCTGGATCGAGTACAGATTGAGCATTCAAAGGATTCAGGTTTTTGTTATTTTTGCATTTTGGGTTGAACTGTTTTTCTTTTTTTATAATGCACAGTGAATGTGTAGGAATAATCCTTCTGAATGCAAAGCCAATAGCTCGGCAAGAGTATAGTCGAAAACTACAGGAGTGTTCCAAACTCAAACTTTTTTCTCTTTTACATTCCCAGCATAGAAAATCGAACCATTGGAAGGGATTGTGTATTTTGTTATATCACAAGCTCCAAATACATGGTTTTACCTACAAAAGCTTGAAGTTGCCCTAGCATTGATATATTGTAGATAAATTGAGTAGGGTGGGCTTTGGGGCTGGAGACTTTCTAAACTGGGGTTGCTTTGTGGCCTTTTGGCGTTGCGTAGTCCGTGTTGTTTTTAAACTCCCAGCTTTTGTGATTAGCAGTGAACTTCAAACCTGGCCCGTACTAAAGGCCCCATTCATAAACCCCCCTCTGTATATCCCCTGCTTATGCTTTGTGCTGAGATGTGAGAGAATCTAGGACAATGATTGTATTAAAACAAAGCCAGCAGTTGTTTGGGGATATCGGAGGGTGCGAGTTGCAGGGCATTGCGAGAACAGCTTTGGCTCGAGTTCTTTGTCACATTAATTGGATTTTTAGCTGATTGAGGCCAGTGATTTGGAACACAAGATTTTTTTTTTTGGGGGGGGGGTTAGTTGAAGGGTCAGGTCAGACCGGATGAGAAGCTTTACAGTGTGACAATGAACATAAACTGGCGATAAGTTCACAAGGGTAAAAAGGGCTGAAACGTCCACTAATCTGAGAACATTGGAGGTCCCTTGGGTGTTGAACAAAATGAGGGCAGTTAGTAAAGTGAACGTATAAAGAGCTGAAGCTTTTAAATGTTTAAGGATATTTACCCTCTAAACAAATGTACATAAAGTGGACCTATATCCAGTGCTGATAATAGCTAATTACCACCCACCATGTCTTATCTGACCATGTGTTTCCGACCATGTCCTATCTGATCGAAGATAAAAATAATCACCCCTTCCTTTACCAGGGGGGTTCTTGGCTTACCCCAGTTCCACTTTGGCTTCCAGAGGGGTAGAATTATCTATTTAGCCCTCAATAAAATTGATGTTTGGCCAGATCATGGACATTTAGGTATTTTATAGAACTCTAGCTAAAACATTAGCTTTTAAAAAATTTTGTAGGTGCAGGAATTGTGGTGCAATTCATGCTTAAAGCTGAACTAAACCCACTATACTAACCTGTCCCCATTGAATTGCAGGTCACCACCATCTTCTTCTTCCTTCTCTTCTGGTTTTATCAAATCAGGATGACGTAACTAGTTATCCTTGTATTCCTGGCTTTATTGATGGTTTCCCGGAGTGATCAGGCAGGTAAGAGGGTTTGTTGCAAAAGGGACATCACCTGTCCCTTTCTGCAATAATAAATTGTCCTCTCAAGCATTTCCAAAAGTGGAACTTTAAAGATCTCAGAAGAAGCACTGAAATCATTTCCATTGGGGTAAACCAAGCTGCCAACTCAGCTGACTTTATGAATACCAATGATTCTGCTGTGAAAATTTAGGATGAATTGCTCTATAGTGCCTACAGCTAAAGAGGTCAGTAAGGTTGTAAAGCTCATTTATTTTTTCAATGCAAGTGTAGCCAAAACTTATTCTTTTACTTTGAACAGAGTAAGATTTAAAACCCCTTACTGACAACTTTGCCAGGTTCTTAATGGAAAAATCAGTGTTTTGGAATTATACCTGGGAGGTCCTTAAATCCTGGGGCACCCGCAATATTTAACTTGTTGGTAAAGAAATGAATGCCCCCAGGAGCCTGTAAGTAGGTTTTAGGGGCTCCTGTTCATCATATTATCAAATATCTTTAACATTTAAATGTCTATAAACGTATGCGCAGCTCAGCAGTAGAAAATGTGTTTCAAATTACATTGCTCCGTTTATTTATTTTTAACGAGGGAGTTCAAATGTAAGAAGTCTTGTTTGTAACAAGTAATACGAGGTTCATTTTTATTTTCAAAGGTGGGAAAAATTGTTTGTTTCCTTAGTAACACTGCAGTAATGTGTTGTGTTTATCACATATATAGCTATTTTGGATATAGTCTTGCATTATGACGCTGTATATTCAAAAGAACGTGGCGAGTACACAGTTGCATGCCTTTGTCGTTTTTTATAATTTCTGATTAGATGCTGCTTAGTTCTACTGCTTCTTCTTGCTTTTCTTAAATGTTTACCAGGTTGGGGCGAAAAAAAATGTTTTAGAAGTCATTTTATCCCCAGAAAGCCCCTGATGGGTTCCCAGAACCTGCATAATGTAAGACCACCATAGAGGAATGAATTACTGACTTCACGGAAGAATGATCATGGTAGAACTCGCCATTTTGTCTTCTACCCTGGTACTATAAATCACAACTATGATATTGAGACAACAGGTGATTCTGCTCCTATATACTGAAGATCAAAAAGCCTCTTCAAGTCTCTTTGACTTTACTGAGACGCATATAAAAAGTTACAAGGAGGATGTTTTACTAGGGGTGACATAAAAGCTGAAGCACGGTCCAGATGGTGTCATCTCATGACACTACTCGGCCTATTGACCTAGTATGGTGTGCAAGGGCCAAACTTTACAAACCACTTAAATCTTTCAGCAGTACTCAGGCTAGACGTTTTACAACCTAAATATATACACTGCCTGTTTGGGATGGGGGGGTTACATTAGTTTTCCCCCAAGATCTTGTATTGATGATGGGAGAGTTGGAGCGCTATGTAAAGTCTTCTCCAACACATCCCAAAGATTCTCAATGGGGTTCAGGTCTGGATTCTATGGTGGCCAATCCATGTATGAAAATGATGTCCCATGCTCCCTGATACACTTGTTCACAATTTGAGCCTAAAGAATCCTGCCATTATTATCTTGGAATTTGCCCATATCAGGGAAAAAATGTGGAAAAACCTGGTCATTCCATATATTTATTCAGCTGACCTCATTTTTTGGGCACATAACAGTGCTGAACCTAGATCTAACCAATGGAGCAACCCCAAATCATCACAACCTCCCACAGGCACCCCAGAATATAACACTGCCACCCAAATGCATCCCAGATCATTAGACTGCACCCACAGATTGGGCACCCTTTTTTGGCCAGGATGTGTGTGTTTGGTTTAGGAATGGCAAATAATACCTTTCTGTATTCAGTTAATTCCCACTGTATGCTAATTGAAAAGCCTTGGCTTTCAATATATTAGTTAAAGTGATTTCTGATATGGCATTCACCTTTATAGGTGTGATTGTTTGCATTCATGTTTAAAAGTTGAGTTTTGTAGACTTGGAGCACTTAGTGGTTTAAAGTGGAATTTAACTCTAAAGTGGAAAAAAAACCTTTACACCAAACACCAAAAGTGCATAGTATTAAAGATTTTCGATATTAAATGATATACGAAGAATCACGACTTATCAGTGAAGAGGTGGACTGAATCCAACTGATCTGTCATGTGTTTTACAATAAACAATAAAAAGACTGGATGTTCCCAAGGAAGCTGTTGCTGTGTTCAAGGACCTTCTTGAGTGGTTAATATGTAACAAGAAACGTGTGAGTTTTTCTCTGTCCCTGCAGATCTTCCTAAACCAGTTAACAGGATTTCAAATTATGCAAAGAGAGGAAGTAAACATTGCAGGATTATATAGAGGGAATATGTAAGTAGATTAAATACGAATTAATTGGCTTGAATGTTTTCTATTCATTTGTGTACCTGGCACTACTGTCATTGTTACACACGTGTATTGATGACTGTATGTATTGACTCAAAAGACTGTTTCCATTCTTTGAGCACCTATTCACACTATTGTCTAAAAAATGAAATGGAAAATTACAATATTGGTCTTACTCAATGAACAATGCAAGCTTTAAGGAGTTTGGAGCCAAGTGTAGTAATCTAGTAATGTATGGCAGCCAAGTGTAAACTTAGATTACTTCTTTTGCTTCTGCTGTCATGGTTTGCCTGGTTCCTGGTTCCCGGTTCCCAATCGTGCTTTACACGGTTCCCAGTCATGCTTCTCACGGTTCCCAATGATACTTTGCACGTTTCCCAGCTGCCAGTCGTGCTTTGCATGGTTCCCAGCTGCCAGTCGTGCTTTGCATGGTTCCCAGCTCCCAATCATGCTTTGCACGGTTCCCAGCTCCCAATCATGCTTTGCACGATTCCCAATCATGCTTTGCATGGTTCCCTGGTTCCCACTCATGCTTTGCACAGTTCCCGGGTTCCCACTCATGCTTTGCACGGTTCCCAGCTCCCAATCATGCTTTGCACGATTCCCAATCATGCTTTGCATGGTTCCCGGGTTCCCACTCATGCTTTGCACAGTTCCCGGGTTCCCACTCATGCTTTGCACGGTTCCCACTCATGCTTTGCACGGTTCCCGGGTTCCCACTCATGCTTTGCACGGTTCCCGGGTTCCCACTCATGCTTTGCACGGTTCCTGGGTTCCCAATCATGCTTCTCGCCGTTCCCGGTTCCCAATCATGCTTCTCACCGTTCCCGGTTCACAAACCTGCTTTGCACGGTTCCTAGGTTCCCAATCATGCTTTGCACGGTTCCTGGGTTCCCAATCATGCTTTGCACGGTTACTGGGTTCCCACTCATGCTTTGCACAGTTCCCAGTTCTCGAAAATTCCTCTCCTAATGCTATGGAGAGGGTGAGGTTTTCTGCAAACCATTCCTGTTTTAGGGTGACAACTCTGCGCCTTCTGATAAGTGAGTGTTGTCAGCCAAGGACAGGAACTATTACTGGAAGAATTATGAAAAGTAATGTAACTACATATATGGAATTGTAAGCTACAGTATATTCCAATTTTTTTCTCTTGGTGTTGAATACAATTTAAAGAGACTGTAAGCTCTTCGGGGCGGGGTCTTCTCCTCCTCCTGTGGCACAGTCTATATCTGTCTGATATTTGCAACAGCACTGGCTAATATGTTGGTGTTATATCAATCCTGTTTATTAATAATAATAATAATAATAATAATAATAATAATAATAATAATATTATTATTAATAATAAAGGGACAATATATAGGTCTCATAGGAATGAAGCATAATTGGAGCTTCTCAAAAAATAAAAACAAACTTGACCTCACACCACTCCTGTTAAATTGCTCTGCAGCTTTGCTGACATCTACAGCATGCCTTACATTGATTAGATGAATTTCTAGCTGCCGCATGAATAACAGATGCAAGAATCCCTTCCTGATGTTTTACTTACATTTAATAACATTAAAAGATATAGAAAGGGATCCCATCCATCTTGTTCTGCTGTCTGAGCTCTCACGGGGCCAATTCTGTATTATGGTAAATGTCTTGCTCTAATCAGTCACTGCAGGATTTCATTCCGGTTGCATTGTTAGCAGGCCTTCCCGTGGTTTCGCACTATTGTTAAAAGGCTATGAAGGTGCACTGGCTGCCTGGGAAACCTCAGGTATATTGTAGATTTTGCTGATTCTGGAAAATGTCCCAGAGAGGCTTTAGAAAACCTGTGGGCTTAAGACAGACGGCCAGCACTAAACAGCCACTTCTGGTTGAATGTGATGCATATCTGTTTTCTCACTTTAAAAGTAAAAGAAAATTCCTTGCATTTTGGAGACAATTCCGAAGTGGTGAGCTTCCATAATCTGTTGGTATACAGAGTTCAGTGTGTGCTTTATCTTAAAAACATATCCTTTTATAGTTGTCTATAAAGACACTTTGTAAATTGCTTGTTTGGGGCAACGTGACATTTTCTATGTAAAGATTCATCCGTGATGGCTACCTGGTGCTAACTTAGCCAGTGAAAATATCACAAAGGGGGCCAACCCATTAAAATTCCTATGAATTTAAAATGGTTTCTATCATAAGTGTGATAGTCCGATGTAAAGTTGTCTATGTTGAGTCCTACTTTAGCACCTGACCTCATAAATGCTCATTTAACTAAAGGGACAAATCTCTCCAGATAATCTAAGTCTTGTGGAAGGCCTTCCCAGAAGAATAGAGGTGGTTATAGTTACAAAGGGGGCCAACTCCTTTACATGCCTATAAGTTTAAAATGGGGTGTCCAACATGGTAATATATGTGGGATGGGCTGAGGTGACATTATATAAGAGGCCTCCTAGCCTACCTTGTCCAGCCTTAGCTGGTGAAAGTACTTGGTACTTCCAGGTATGGCGAAGCATGTAAGAGTATTTGGTCCTACCAGCTAAGGGCCACAAAGGGCCAACTTGCACAAATTCCCAATAGTTTAAAATCGTTTGTCCAACAACCTAACATAAGCGTGATGGTCAGATGTAACATTTAGAGTCCTCCCTGATGCCTACCTAGCGTCACTTTAGTACTTGACCTCATTTAGCTGAATAGACAAATTCCACCAGATTCTACAACGTCTTGTGGAAGACCTTCCAAGAAGAATGGAGACATTTTAAAGTGGGATGTCCCATGTAAAGAGGCCTCCTTGATGCCTACCTGGTTCAACCTTAGATAGTGAGAGTACTTGGTGCTTCCAGGAATAAAGAAACACATGACTGTATTTGGGTCTGCCACAAAGGGAGCCAGCTCATATCAATGCCCATAAGTTTAAGGGCTTATGTCCAACATCCTAACATAAGTGTGATGTCTCGATGTGATGACCTCCTTGATACCTACCCAGTGCTACCTTTGTTAACCAATATACTTGATGTTTCCAGTTAAAAGGAAGCATGTGATAGCATTCTGGTCTACGAGCCAAATGTTAGCCTCAAGCAACTTGATGAAAATGTTGTTCCCCCTAACCTATGACACCAGTTAACCTGTAGCAGTACATTTTTATTAGCTTTCTCCTTGGTGGAAAAGTCCTAAGACTTCAGTCTCTTCCTAGAAAATTGCTTCCTGCACTTTTCTGTTACCTTCATCATTTGTCTTCTTTGTCTGTTTTGCACTTCAGCAAACTACTTTCTTAGATGTTTTTCCATCCTAAGGGATGTCCTGATCAACTTAAAAGGATATTTCACCCAAAAATGATGGGTAAAGGTGCTCCTGTTGACCTAAGCCAGCCCCTGATTTATTTTAGGTTTTAGATGCTTCTACAGGGAGATCTCCTTCCCATTATTCCTGACTCTGTTCCCATCTTTGTGTGTTCCAACTTCCCCTGTTACATATTAATAAAACCAAAAAAAAATCTATTATGAGGAGTGGGGCACTGCATAATGACCATGTTAAGTATACAGACCCAAGAACTCAACACAGATCGAGTCGGGAGATAGAAGAAACTGTTAGGTGCTTCAGCTCCCTCTTTATAAAGTTATCCATCAAAAATGTAAATTTTAACTGCATGCATTAACTTATTAAAGGTGGTCTTACCTTAAAATGAAATTCAATCTTGTGACACACTCACAGGAATCATAACCCACCTGCATAGTGCTTTTTTGTTCATTTGCCCACCCCAATCTGTTTTGTTTCCATTTGGGCAGTCTGAGAAGCCCAGCTTGTGATACAGAGACCTATTCCCCAAAAAAACTGCCTACAAATTCTTAATTTAACACAATTTCACAGTTGGCTACACAGTATTAGAAGCTCCATGATTGGTTTCATTTATTGCCTGCAATTACCATTTTAAATCAGATGCTTCCATTTCGAGTTATGTACATCTTTTAAAGGATTATTGTTTCTCATATAGGTTCTAGCATTGGTCACTTGCAAGGTTTCTGAATGGCCCGAATTCAAGCATGTGAATATGGTAACAGATTTTAAGCACTCTGTAACTCTTAGAAAGGGGACAGCCGAGAATCTTGCAAGAAGAGGCTGTAGGAACGGTCTTCAGTGTAGAAAGAAATTACTTTGGGAGAGATTTACATATTGATTCTGTGGACTTAACACATAAATCGGGCTCTGCAGCTTAATTAGAGAAGCTATCCCGTATTATTGTAGGCTCCTCTGATATGTTCTTCATGAACTTCTTCATGATGTGCTGAGTCCTTCGGTTGTAGAGCATACCTGCCTATTACACCTACCTAGTATGAGGAAACCCTCTTAAAAAGTTAGTTCAAGGTTTTTCAGTACAATCTACTGTTAATGTTGTAGTATGCAAGTACTTTTTAAACCCTTGTACAATGTGGTTACCATTTCGGAATGACTGCACCCCCGATTAAAGTTTGTTCAATTTGGTAGGGAAAAGTTCAGGTGGCCTGGATGGAGCCTTGACCTCGACCAGTTTTGAACCAGGTCCTATCATTTAACATTAGTACCTGACCTCGTAAATATTTTTTTAGCTAAATTGACAATTTCCCCCCCTACAAAATCATATGAAAGGCCTTCCCAGAAAAATTGAAACGGTTATATCGACAAGGGGGGCCAGCTCAATGCCGATGGGTTTAAAATAAGATGTCCATCAATCTCATAGGCCACCTGAGCTTTTCCACACCAAATTAAGAACACTTTGATCATAGGAGTTCACTAATTCTGGAATGGTTACCACATGGTAGGAAACACCCAATGGTCTTTGTAATGGCCATATGTCTATAGATTTTGAACAATATACTGTATTCAGACCTAAACTACATGTATGACATATGGAGAATGTGCAGCCATGTGAGCAAAAACCATGAACGTGGTTTTTTTTTCTATTGCAATTCAATATATGAGAAACATTTAAAGCCTTTGGTGATATGCAAAATATGAAATGAGTCAGAACTTTTTTACACTTCCAGTTCAGCAGATTGAAGGAAGTGCAAAGAGCAAAGGTGAATTCTATCCCCCCGGGATATTAGAATCGGCACACACATGTATGTGTGCAGATGTTTACATAATATGTGTAAGTGTTACAACGTGTTGGTTCACGCAGGATACACCTGTATTTAAACTGTAATTTTCCTTCAGGAACTCTTAGTCATCTTCAAGGAAAATTGCGAACAAGTCAGCGGGTGCACTGTTATTATATCTCCAAAATATTTCCTAAATCTTACTATAGTCATATTTAAGGTAATGGCAGCCATACTGGTGCATCTGCCAACACCATTGAGTATGGTCCGTGATATTTAATTTGCACTTAATGTCTACCCACACTGAGGCATGATGATGCATTATAGTCCAGCTATCCACGTCCCTTAACCCTAGGTATCCTTGGCTGCACTTACGGTTAAAGCAACTGCATGCCATAGTGTGGGTCGATGCCAAGTTGTTTTTTCAGGACAGACTTTATAGGGTCTACACTCTTCTTCAAACCTTTGTATATCAATACTATATGGACATTGTTCCTGTAACTGTATTAATATACCAAGAAAAACTATACAACTGGCAATTTAACAGTAGTCAACATTGTTCATAAAGCAATGTAGTTGATTTACTAAAGGAATAGAGATTGTTCATGTAAGTCAGTAAGAGGAGGATGTGAACGATTACAATTCAAGGGGGGAAGTCCGCCTTTCCCAAAAGGGGGGGGGAGTCCGCCTTTCCAAAAGGGGGGGGGAGTGCGCCTTTCCCAAAGGAGGGGGAGTGCGCCTTTCCCAAAGGGGGGGAGTCCTCCTTTCCCAAAGGGGGGGGGAGGGGGGGGGGTCCGCCTGTCCCAAGGGGGGGGTCCGCCTGTCCCAAGGGGGGGTCCGCCTGTCCCAATGGGGAGGGACGTCCGGCTGTCCCAATGGGGAGGGACGTCCGGCTGTCCCAATGGGGAGGGACGTCCGGCTGTCCCAAGGGGGGGGCGTCCACCTGCCTTTCCCAAGGGGGGGGCGTCCACCTGCCTTTCCCAAGGGGGGGACGTCCACCTGCCTTTCCCAAGGGGGGGACGTCCACCTGCCTTTCCCAAGGGGGAGGACTTTGCCTGCCTTTCCAAGGGGGAGAATGTTTGCCTGCCGTCCCAATGTACCATCTTTTTTTTCCTTTAGTAAATCAATTTTTTTTATCTTTTTCAAATTTCACCATTATTTGTCAATCTTTTCTCAGTAGGCAAAAAACAGGTAAGATATAGCAGGCAGAAACAAAAAAAGGCAATCTTTATAACCAGGTCCCTGGGTATACAAAGTGCACGCCAGCCTTCTCAGCAGATGGGGTTAAATTTCTGGTACAAACTCCAAAATTTGTTCTAGTCTATCTAACTGCCTCTCAGTTGGGGGCTGACTTTCTGCTCTCCTCTGGCTCTTTCTAAAGTGGAAAGAATTGGAAATCCAATTTCAAATTCCAAAGAGCTGTAGGACGGAAGGCACAGATTTAATGGCCGCTGGAACGAGTTATATCAAGAAACACAATCCTTTATAAAAGGAGAGATGTGACCGGTTCCAGCAGAGGTGCTGTCATTTCAATGTTTTCCATCACGCTCACCAAAAACTCCCTCCAGTGTGGACAGAATCACAAAGCACAGAATGGGAAATATCTTGTATTGAAAGAAACATGGAATGGGAGGATCCTGCACTGCTTACTTAAAATACATATAAACAGAATCACTAAAATGTCATAAAATCTTCTTCTTATCAGTAAATTTGTGTTTAGAGCACAGAGATCTCATTACATTTTGAAAGGAATCTTGCTATACCTGAGATGTGAAACGCAGACACTGCCAATGGCCGGAGAAGAGAGGGGATGTAAAAACTAACACCAAATAGCCCCTTCATATCTTATCCTGAGCAGCCAAGATTTGGTGTTAAAGGAATAATAAACAATAAAATTTAAAAGAGGACAGTCAACATTTAATCCCAATTCACCATACATTGTAGGTGCATGGAGTTGGATTTAGGTATCTCCTGTTACAGTGTGACACCTCCATGTCCCTGCCTGCCAATCGTGCCCCCATATTGTCACATTGCGTCGGATAGGGACTAAAATTAGCCTTTTCTACATATATTATATAACCATGAAATACATGGAATGAATTTAGGCAGGGACAGCAGTGAGATGTTAAAAAGAAATGGTGAAAACAAATATTTTATTAAAATATTTGTTCATGTTACATACTATTTGAGCAAACCTATCATTCAGTTACTGGTTACATCTACGAATACAGAAATACATAGAGAGAATTATTCTTGGCATGGCCTGTACCAGCAGTCGCCAACTGGAGAAAATTTTGGTGGTCCGCGGCTCTGGACGGTGTGCCCTTCCCAGCGGGGTTAGGAAAAGGACTATGCCCCCGTATAGATCGAAGGCTCAGAACATGGCGGGTAGTGTTTTAGGTCTGCGTTGGGAGAGTGGGCGGATTCTGGCATTATGATGTCACTATGGGGGAAGTTTCTTCCCTCTTGAGTGACACATGGCTCCACGCGCATGTGCGGTCTGGAGTCAGTAAAATTAGTGGTCCTTGACATGGAAAAGGTTGGTGACCACTGGCCTGGAATACCCCAGACCAGTCTGATCTGAAAAATGTTTAATTCAGATCTTCAGTCCAGGGTGTTAGGGTTTTTATCCTAAAGAGACCCTGTTACATATACATATATATATATACTATATCCCATATATCATATGTATCCCTGTATCTCTATGCCTGTAAAGAATAAAGATATACTTACCTTTCCTGCCATCCATGCCAGTGAACTACCTTCCATTCATGAGAAATGGTTTCCTGCTAAATGGCTAAATGTGCTATGAGAAAAAATTCCCTCTGTTCTGTACAGGCTTAGTTGGTGACAGCATCACATAAACATATAGTAGCAATTCTATAGGAAATTTAGGATTCCTCTATAGATTCCTGTGCTGTATGGGCAGAATTGCGGAGTCGGCTCTATAATAATGAAGGCCTGTGTGACAGCGGGTCTGGAAGTCATTACCTCCTATGTGTTACATTCCAAGGACTTTCTCCTATACATGTCTGCATTCTAAGAATGAGCCACACTTACTAGTTTACTGCAAATTATTTTTTTTCTTTTTCTATATGAACTGATGGCTTTTTATGGTGAGACAGACATAGAAAATATCCTGAGTCAGCTTTTTGTGCTGGTCAGGATCTGCCCATGCAAAGACAAATGGTAGATTGTGTGATTAGCAGCGATGCTTTTCTTGGATAATGTTTAAATATCTTTAATTGGAAAATTGGAGATTGTGTTTATGGCAGTGCTATTTGTTAAATAAGACCAAGGTTCCCATTTTGAGATGCGTTGATGAGAGATAGAGGTGACCCTAAACAGCAGGGGTGTCCAAACTTTTTGCAAAGAGGGCCAGATTTGGTGAGGTGAAAATGTGTGGGCGTGGTCTGCGTGGTCTGTGGCACGGGTCCCGCACAGTACACGCCAACCAAGGTGACTTGAGTGATTTCCTGTGTACGCAGTCCGGTGTCAGTGCGGGCTCCGTGCAGAGCACGTTCTTGGAATTAGAGTGGGCTTGGTTTGTGCGGGTCCCGCACAGCACACACCCACTATAATGACGAAGGGGACTCCTCTACTGCTGAATATGCCCGCCGATTACCGGCCTGATAATTGCAAGGTGGTTGATCATCTCCAATCAAATATAAAAATTGCTTTTTTGTACGTGTGTATTTTATACCGTGGTCAACAGTGCTGGCAGGCCACATATTATTATTTTAGGACAGAGACTCCGCGCCGGTGGAAATCTGGACAAGGGCCTCAATTGGCCCCCGGGCCGGACTTTGGACATGCCTGCAGGTTTATGATATGGAAGTATTGGGCAAAGTGCATGTACCCCAGATTGGAAGCTTTGCAATATATGCAACAAGGATCCAGAAAAGATCAAGTCATCTGAAGAAAGGTCCAGTTCCAGACTTTTTTGGTGCTATAGATTAGGAGCCAACATATTTTGGAAAAGTTAAGTCAATCCTCCTTCAGGGCCTTTGGTGAAGGTTCAGACATATGTCATGGAACCATTTAGAGACCATTTTCTAGAAGTTGTCATAAATGACCCTGAATAAGGTGGAACCTAAATTCCCAAATTGATGGTTTTCTTATTACCAAGCACCTAAGCCTTAAACCAAATTTTTCAGTGTACAAACTCTTGGCTTAAGTCGTTTTTATTGCATATGGAAACTGAAATTAGAACCGCTTGTAGGATATTTCCCCACCAATCTGTCATAATATCGGTGGTTGTAAAGAAGCAGCAAAACAATACTTGCACAAGAAATATGATGACCGCATGTTTATAGGTGTATTGGGAATGAGAAAAAGCAAGAAAATTGGCCAACAAATCAGTTTATTACTGAAGAGAATTCACACATTTTATTGCCTGTTCTGTCTTTCAGGTCCCCTTTAAGTCCGAATTGCCTTAGAGACACGGCACCATAGGGGAGCGGGTCATTCTTGGTACAGAATTAAATTTAGTCTGTGCGAATTGTAAAGATTGCTGTTGAAAGGGACCCTTGCGTGAAAATGTAATCCTTCAGAGGCTAGTTGAAGTTGAATCCCTCTGTTAATTTGCTTTGATACCTTGCCATTCTCAAAGACGCCGCAACCTCTAAAAGTTTAGCTCAACTTTTTTTTCCCTGCAGTTACTCAGATCACAGGAATTGCCTGTTAATGAAGTTCTCAATGCATTCGTTAGCAGCCAGGCACGCCACTGTGAGTGTGCAGCTTGGAATTTGAACTACCCAGATAGATTCCGACAAGGGAAGGACAAGGAGATAGAACACGTGTCCTTCGTGCTGAATTTACTCATGCACTGGTCTTACCTGCACTTCATGGGTTAAACACTTGCTTGGCTGGGGTAGAAAGGGTACATCTATATTACTGGTGATTAGGAATGTTTAGCTTTAACAACCTCTTATGCTAAAGGCCTGGACTGCCACAAGGGTGCAAAGGGGCAATAATAGGGTCCTTGTGTAATTGGGCTAAGATGAAAATATTACCGTCACCCCCTGCTCCTAAGCAATTACGGATTTGTTTTTTAAAACAAGAGTTCTAACGAACGCTAAGTTTCAGACAAGTGGTATTTTCAGGCAGTACTGCTGTTGGTAATGCTTTGATCCAGTACTCAACCACCTTCATTGCAAATAATGGGTTCATTTTATTTTTGTATAGCAGTAGCTCTGCTGTGGGGTTTGATATGCTAAATGCAGCATTTTAGGGCAGCTTGCCAACTGCTCACATAAGTGTTCACAAATGCCTGAAAAAACAATTTGACTATTTATAACCACTCTTAGGCATCAAGTGGTTGCCCATTGCCCCCCCAGGTGTGGTTTAATATGCTTTTATAAATTGCTAGTCTGAATATATATAATATCCTAATTCATACTTTATTCTGATGTGCCACAATGGCCCCTGGATCTTAAACATTGGAATATTAGCAGGCATTTGTAGCAATATTCTGATGGCCTGAACACTGGTCCTGCTATTTACATTGCAGTGGGTGGCTTTGTTTCAGAGGGGTGGAAACAGGACCAGTTGGAGACTGGCATGCAGGGCAGCTTTACCTGATCCGTTGGCATACTGGGGACTGGTGGAGTGGAAGATCATGGGACCATGGTACATATTAATGGTTGTGCTATTTTTTTGTGCTTAATTTACTATTACATGATTGATAAAATGATAGTCATAGCACATATAAAGTAAAAATACCATGCTGTGCTCCTAATAATCTTAATAATCTCTTAAAGAATCTCCCCTCCCCGCTAGTGAAATAAAGAGTGGTGCACTAGGGATGAATGTAAAACTATACAATCTCTAAAACGATGCAATTAGTGCCAAGCCTTAAATATCAGTGAAAGAAGAAGGAAGAGAAGAAAAAGTCTCTTTTGAGGCACCTGATAACGTAATTATTAAAACATAGTAAAATGTTATTAGTGATATTAAATTATTAAAAACATACATAGAAAATACTAGCTTATTCAAATATATAAAAGCATGCGGAGGAGGTCGTATCTACCTGAAAAAGTCCTGATTCTCAATAGGATTTGACAAAGGTGCTAAGGTAAGTTTCGTTGCCGATGTGTTTTGCCCGCAAGGGGCTTCATTAGGGGATTTTGTAAATCAAGCACAGGGGACAAACAACCTCTAAAAACAATTTTGAGCCAATTGATTGGAGTGAGTTATTAAGTTGTTGTAGAAACAGGCTACATTAAATAATAATAATCAGGATTGTAGTAAGTAACAAGGTGTATATTGAAAGTTTGGTAATGTGCCAAGATCTGCGGTTATTATTGGTGTGAAACAGAACAATAAGTGTTCCAAACTAATCCACTTCCTACCTTGAACAGCTTGATTTTATAGTACTTGAAATAAATTCTTGAATTAATAATTATGATAGACAGGTAAATTGCTTGTCATATAAGTTGCTATAAAGAATTAGTTCAATGAAATATACACATGGATGCATACGCAAAAAGGGGGTCTTAGTTTATTTGTTGGGGTATGAATAAGCAGAGCAGCCTGTTCACAGTCACCCACACACTGGTCCCCTCCCAGCTAACCAAAATGTTACATTTCATTGCACAGGGAACATGAAAAGGTGCATCTGTGTGGCTGAAATGTACAACACAGAGAGTTCTTGTTTCCAAAAACCTGAAATCATTGGTGCCTTTGATTTCCCCCGACCGAGCCATTTCCCCTCCAACTGATGCACTGTGTAATGAACTGTGTGGCACTGTGGATGATGCAGAAAGATAGCAATTAATGCAGAAGCAATTATGACAGCAGTTACAAACAATGCGGCACAATTTGTGGTTCCACACGCTGTGAAAAGTCTTTTTTATTGTGCTGATTTGGCAGAGGACATGAGAAAATCTTTTTTTTTTCTTGCAGATAAAAGACAATGAAAGCCGGGAAACCTTTTAGCTTGTAAAAAGACTTCCTGTAGATAGCACTTTCCCACCATTCCATGGCTGTTCCAGACATAATAGGACATGCAAACATGGTGGTCATTATATTAAGCGCTTGTAACTAATATTTGTGAGGTTACTTTGGTATATTGAAATATTGCACAGCCGATATCAAAGTAGAACTAAACTTTTCTGACAAGTAAACATCCAACCTATATGTTAAAAAAAATATGCAGCTAAAATGGCACACACCTACTTTTTGTGCAACCTGCTACTATAACAGGTCCTTGACATGTCACTACTGCATCATCCAAAGCCACCATCTTTGCTGCCATCCTCCAGATTCATCTCCATCTTTATTAGCCATTGTGCAGCCACTGAGGATGTAATTCCTGCATGTGTGCAGGAGAACGTTGAATCCATCTTCCTGGTCCATTCTAGCGGTGCCGACAATGGAACTGGAATCTTTACCACATGGCACATGGCCGTGCATGGTAAGCAAGGAGCCACCAGGATCAGGGAAATTCTTTTTTTTTTTTAGCAAAAATTAGCTTTGCATGACTGCTCTGGAAAAAAGTTTACTTCCTAGAGATTTTTTATGTTTTGGCTTCCGCTTTAAAAGAGAAATTTCATCTCCATAAGAAAAACCCAATTGGTCTAATTACTGTTTGTACTCAATTTAATTGCAGGTTAAATTCATCCAACACATCTTGTACAAACTTGTAAGATTTAAAGCTCTTTACTGACTTTTGAACGTCCTACATGGTGTTGGGTACATTTGTGGCACGTGAAGGCTAAGCTTGCCCTTGCTATTCGAGCTGTGCCAAGTTTGCTTGTAAGTCAGTTAAAGTTCATTAGTAAAATGGCCGTGGTGTTTAATAGACCCTTTGCTCAAATAATCCCGATGGCACCGTGTGGTTGGGCATGAGTCAAGGCTCACAAAACAGATTCAGCCAGGGGTTACGGTTTTGTTTTGTGAAAAACCAGTCTGTGTTTTCTGAGTGTCACTGGTGAACAGGCCCTCAACGTTTTCCCAGAAGTATTTGAGAAGGAGGTGAATGGGAAGCGGAGGTTATGTGACAGGATCATGGTGATTTAGTGTACCCTTCTGAGCAGGCCTTGGACAGGAGAGCGGAGGGGGAGCAGATGCTAGCATCTCTAGATCATTTGCGAAGACACAGCTCTGTCTTTGAGTTTCCAGGATCCCCGCTGTCTCTGGCCAGAATGAACAATTAGTGCAAGGCGTGTGATTCACGCTTCCATGCCATCTGTGCGGGGCCTTTTGTCTGGCAGACAAAGGGAGCTGGGAATGGCTGCCTGGGTTTTCTAAAAGCCAGTGATTAACTCAAGATGATGCGGCCCTTTGCCTATATGGAGAGCCACAGGACCTCAGTATCTGGTGGCAAAGTGGTATTCTTTCCAAAGCTTGGGGTTCAGCCTATGTCTTCCATGGCTAATATCAACTTAAAGCAAGTTATTAAGTGAGCCTTGTGAACCGATTTGTTTTGTAACATTCACACTTACCCAAATTACAATATATTTGCAAATTACATTTGCATCTCCTACATCCTTCAGAACAGTGTTGTGCAAAAGCTCTGTGGGCCCGACAGGAGGCACCACCAAGATTTCTTTATACAAGAGTTCCAGCACCCTACCAGGTCAGTGGTCCACATGAATCCAATGGTAGACAGAATTATTCTGCTTCTTCCTTTTATTCTTCATTGGAATGCTGGGTAAAAGTAAAGTGGACTCAGCCGAAGTAAAGTAACCCAAAACAATAAAATACACTTACCTTCAATCCCGCAGATCAGTCTGTCCGTCAGGGGATTTCTTCCATCGGCTCCTGCGTCATCCTGGTATCGGTCTCTGGCCAGACGCAGGGGAAGCACCAGGCGCCTACATCTTCTCCTCTCTTCTTCTGCCTTTTTCTTTCTACGTCACCTGATCTTGCACTGTTTAGGCGCGAGATTGGGAAAAAACTCATGCGCTGTGAGATTGGCCATTTTTTTTCCTATTGATGAAAGGGCTCCTCTTTCGCATGCCCGAAATGCTCCCATTTATTCTAGGCAATCGGGTATTAAGGTGGTGGTTCTGCACCCTTTAAAAAAAAAAACCAAAAAAAAACCCACAAACAGAATTTTTACTTTAAATAAAAGGGTTTTCTACACCTTTATGTAAAGTAAAAATACTGAGTTTAGGTACACTTTATATGATCCACTTCCCCCCACCCAAGTTTCTTCATTAATGTAAATACAAAACATACAAAATACTTCTGATCTCACCTCTGGTTTCCACACTGGGGGGAGCAACCTCACAACTCTTTTGGTGAGATCTCGGGGAGCATGGAGTATCCCAAATCTCTAACACTTCTTGCACAATTTAGGATACTTGGCACTCTCCAGGATCCAACCCCAATGGTGATGTAAGGGGGGCAGGGCAATTTGTAGTAATATGTAAAAAGCAAACCTTTTACTTTTTGCTGATTTTATTTGATAAAGGGAAAGTGAAACTGTTCACCCTTGGTGATTCCTGCAGATCCAGTAATCGGTGCTTCTATTCATAGCAGTACATTATATTTCAGCAGCCACAAGTTTGGACTTTGTGACATGCCAGGTGTGGCCACCTCCTATAGGCTGCATTGTGGAAGGCAATAATCTTGGATGTTTAAACTTCCAGTGATCAAACCTTGCTGATCCAGGTTATACACTGAGAATTCAGAATAGATTATTTGCAGTCTCTATGATGGGAAACCATCACAGCAGCCAGATACAATGTAATTGAGGATACCTAGGAATTGGGGTACAGTTGGGGAGCAACTCAGAAACTGATGATTTTTATTTGTGGCAAGCAAGATGTGCTCAAAATAAAAATGTGATTTACCCTCAGAACTTTATTAGGTCCATAAGACCCATGTAGAGATTTGCATTACAGCGTAAATTTTTTTTTTACCTTTTTTTTGTTTGCTTACTTTTTGTTTTTTCATGTGTCTTTTGGAACCCCTCACTTGCTGCTGTCTTACCAATCAATTAAATTCCCTTGCCAAGTCCCATCGGACCTTATTTATTTTGAAATGAACTAATTGGATCCCTGACAAGCCCTGCAGCATAAACATAAAATCACGTCCAATATTTAAATATGTTTTCTTAAGGCAGGAGCCCAGCCCCTCTGCAAAATGCAAACAGCTGTCTGATATCCCTGTGATAAATAATAGCTGCTTGTTACATATGCTGCATAAATTGACAGCATACATGTTTTCTGATTGTTGTTGAAAAATCTACCTGAATTTCAATTTTAAATAAATGTTCATATTTTCCTAACTTTCCTATAAAGTTTTGTAAATGATCCTTTCTGCCAAACGAGATAAAGTCAAAATCTGCTCCTTGCACATTCTGTGCAGTTATGGAAACTCCATCAGGGCAATATCACTGCAAGGTCCCAGAGAGAACCTAATATGTGTACGTAATTAAAAATTAAGTTTAAATAAATACATTTATTCCAACAAAAATTGTGCAGTCTTGCAGTTCATTAGTGGCCACACTCTACATCATACAACAGTCTGTTACCTGTCAGTATGCTGCAGAGAATGATGGTTGCTTTTTCATGCTGATTAAAGAGCTTTAGCTTTATCTCAGCAGGGGTGTCGGGTGTCTGCGGAGAGATGACTGCTTCCCCAAAGAGAATGTGGTCTCTTTTTGCAGCGCACTTGCAGAGAGAGGCTGTTTTACTCAATCACCCATGCTCTCTCATAAATACCAGAACTCAAAAAATTATAATTAAGTGCATTTTTTTATATATAACGTGTATTTACCGCTATATCAGGCTCCTCCTCCCTCTCAGCACTCAGACTTAACAAGAGGGGGGCAGCATTAAGGTCCAATATGGGGTACTGCTGCACATAAGTTAACAAAAAACATGCTGGAAAGAGCTGACTATGCAAAGGGTGCACTGCTCATGCTTTTTTATACTGTCCAATCACAGGCCGGGGCAGAGAGGTGACAAAGCTTTATTGCAACAAAAAAGTTGGGTCACCAGGTAGGTTTACTAATCTGTATGGCAGCGTTGTGGAAATCTCTGGATTGGGTAGAACACAAGTGCTTTCGACAGGTTAGACAACCCCAAGGTATGTATTCAATATTATGTATTCAACTTTACCCACTTTACCTCTCCTATATATACCAAGGTGGTAAACCTTGCATTTCATTGGATTAATTAAAGCTACGCTGTTTCAATATATCAATATCAAAAAAGTAGATACAAAAGGAAAAATTATACTTACCTATCCTTCCCACACCACCCATGCCAATAGTCTGGCTACAGTGTCCAGAGAATCCTCCTCATCCAGCTTCCAAAAAAGTCTGATTTGTGGCCCCCACCAAGCACTGTGTTTTTTTTTTCCTCCATAGTCCCCCACATCACTGCAGAACACAGTGGTGAAATAGGGAACCAATGGAAGGATCACAGCTCATGATAGGAAACCAGGGACCCAACCCTACTGAAGGTGCTTCCTATTGGGTGCTATTTCCCCCACCTACTAGATTGTAAGCTCTTCGGAGCAGGGTCCTCTCCTCCTCCTGTGTCACGGTCTGTATTCGTCTGTCATTTGCAACCCCTATTTAATTGTACGGCACTGCGTAATATGTTGGCACTATATAAATCCTGTTTATTAATAATATTAATCATCAAACATTCCTGGGCACCGTAGCTCTTGAGAAGAAATGGCAGCATAGTTGGCAGAACCGATGGATAGAATATATCCATTGTATATGAGGATCTACATTTTAATGTATTGACATTATTTTATTAAGTACAAGAAACTACAGAAGGGTAGTGCTTGTGTCCCATGGCTCATCCTTCATGTTCTGCTGATCACAGTTTAATGAGTTTCCCAGGTTATCCCGGGAAGGTCTATTACATGGCTTTGTTGTGTTTATAATTTGGGATCACGGCTGTAGAGATAGCCCACCTGTTATGAGGTTAATGTCTTGTGTGATCTTCTCCAGGATTTGACTAATGTACGGGAACAAATGAATTCCCCTTTGTACATAAAGTGGTCGGTCAAGGAACCGTTAAAATGTTATGTTTTGGGAGCCACAAAACTTTGCTTAGACTAGGGCATAAGTTCACAGAGGGCAACTTGTACAGTCTTCAGGAGATCAGGAGTAAAACCTAATTTCCATATTACCATGCTTACAGTCTGTATAGAGTTCTGTATGTCCGATTTCTAGATATGTTCTGGCATATTCCAATACAAATGGATCTTCATTTTGGAATATATTTTTTAAAGCTGAAGTTTTTGTGTATCGCCTTTCCTATTTTCTCTATCTCCCCTTCTTTGTTCCACCAATATGCTGGCGCTCTTAGATTGTAAGCTCTTTTGGTGGTATTGTACCTGTCAGTCATTTTCAACCCCTATTTAATATAGAACGCTTCCTTATATGTTGGAGTTATATAACTACAGATTCATAATAATTTAAAATACATTGTTTGGCTTTTCCGTTACATATCCTTTTCCTTTGGGCTCATTCATTACTTGTATTGTATTACTTGTGCTTCTTTTTGTAATGCAGGCAAACCATGGCTGGTGGGAGGGGTTGGAAGGGAACTGTACTTGGCTTTCCAATGCAATCTGCCTCTGGTGGCTCTTGTGAGGAGTCATACAAATATAAAAATGCCTTAATTGGTGGATGTTAGTCTGTGGCAGCCAGTATTTGAATTAGTTAATGACCAGATGTGAGGCTGAACCTCCATGATTGAAAGAACCGGATAAAATGAATAAAAGATGCAGGACAGAGATGTTCTATAGAAGAAAGAAATAGGGTGAAAGAGAGAGAAGCAAGTGAGGCTTTTTTAGGGCATATTCACAAAATTGGATAAAACTTACTTTTATTTAAAGATATTTCCCTAAATCTAATAACCTAGTGTATAAATGAAAGTTTAGCATAAGGATACAATGGTGTGAGTAACATATAGTTGACAAATTCTTAATGGAGCAGATCAGTCATAAAGTAGGGCTGATTATAGCATGTAACTTAAATATAGTTGTACAAGAACAAGGTGAAAAGTCTCAGTCCCGACGCGTTTCACCCAGAATGGCTTCCTCTGGGGATAACAAGACTTGATCAGGACGGAGACAATCAAACTGGCAACCAATAGGCTATATAGGGCTGGACACCCACCAACTAGGGACATTTCTTACGCTTTACAGAGTAACAACTATTGTACAGGAGAATAGCGCGTAAAACTTTAAAAAGAAGGTTGGAGGTCAGCTTTAAAATACTAATAACTATTTTTTAAAGTCGAGAAGATATAGAATACCTGGTATTTTTTTTTTATTGATCTGTCCCCATTAGGGATCATCACTTGTGTATAGGTGATGGATGGGAAAACATGGAAAATATTCTTAAAAGTGGAACAAAACTCTTATTTTACTCAATTTTACCGCCATCTTTTTTTGTTTTCTAGTTTCTCTCTTCAGGCATTTTAATTGGTCAGGGAAAGATTATGGTACGCCTGTGGGAGGTTATTCATTCAGTCCTGTCAGCTGTAGGGAAAGCCAGGATGTGCCGGGTAACCTGACATTTCTTGTTCTTCTTTAAAGTAGAACTTAAGTGTCTTTAAAGCTAGAACATTTTCTTTTGGCCTGTGTCCATTCATGAGATATTCTACCTCTCTATTGTCACCCATACCCTAATTGTCATTTGAGCAGAAGAAACCTTCAAGTGGGAACACCTTCCACTTTCAAGATTTCCTCTTTACTATTGTCTATACACTACAGGAATTACAGGGGAATCCCTAAAATGGATACAATGTTAAAAATGACAATGGATACAATGTTAAAAATGACAATTATTAACAGTTATAAAAAGTTTATAAAAAATATTTTTGTCTAAAAAGTAACAAACTTCACAAGCATATAAATTCAGAGGAGAAAAGAAATCACTCACAAACTTAATTATTGAAGACTATTTATGTTCTTCAAAAAGATAGAAACACTATTAAGTGCCATAATCCATATGAAATATGTTTGTTTTAATGAATTTAGTTTAGTTCTGGGAGATTTTTCCACAGAACAATCTTTAATTCTCGCATTTATTCCCAGCAACATATATTTTATATTATATTCAGTGCTGAAAAGAGTTTACAGCAATGAAAATGAAGATCTTCTGCTAATTAGTCCATAAAATTCCTAATTTATCAACGCTCTTCTTTAGTGGCTGGTTCAGGAGGGCTATGTCTGATTTATCTGGAGAATAAGAAAGCAAATTATGCCAACGTTCTCATTAGGAGATAAATCATTAGGCATTATGTAAATTAGATGGTAAGCGCGTCGTAGACTTTCTGTGTTGTGTTTGTTGTGCTTGTATAGGCAACCGTTAACTTTTCCATATGGTATTGGTCTGGTTGGATATAGTAAGTTGCATTTACTAGATTGCTATGTGTGTATGGATCTCTCAAATGTCAATTTCTATTCTCTTTTTCGTAAATTGGGTAGTTGGCATCTGTATGGACCCATCTTGATTCTCCCATTGGCTATGATTTTAAAGAACCAAAGCTGTTGCAGAGAAGTCTTAGGTGGGCTGTAAGGTAAGACAGACAGGTTTACTTTAATCCCCTCTCCCCCAGCATAATATGTGAGGACCCATCTTGATCCTGTTTGGCCATTGTTTTGAAGACTCAAACATGTTGCAGACCAAGTGAACTACCAATGGGGAGAAATCGGAGGTAGACCATTAGGTAAGCACAATAAGTGGTTCTTTAAGGTGTAAATGTTCTCATTTATCTAGGTCACTGTATATCTAGTAGTGGTTGGTCACATTCCGCTAGACTCATTCTTGTAATGTTGAACTGAACTTCTTGAGCTGATAAAGTGCTGGAAAGCTGCAAAACATCCTCAACATTACAAAAACAAGTCCATTTGATGGGCCTAACTACTACTAGGTGTACTACAAGTGGTAGCTCCATGCCAAGAGCAAATCTATTACCCTGTGTGTAAGCTATGCCTGTTGTTATTAATATTATTATTATACAGTATTTTTATAGCACCATCATATTACGCAGCACTGTACAAAGTCCATAGTCATGTCACTAACTGTCCCTCAAAGGAGCTCACAATCTAATGTCCTTACCATAGTCATATGTCAATATTACAGTCTAAGGTCAATTTAGTGGGAAGCCAATTAACCTAACTGCATGGTTTTGGGATGTGGGAGGAAACCGGAGTACCCGGAGGAAACCCACACAGACACAGGGAGAACCTGCAAACTCCATGCAGGTACTGTCCTGGCTGGGATTCGAACCTAGGACCCAGCACTGCAAAGGCCGGAGTGCTAACCACCGAGCCACCATGCTGCCCAATGCCTGCAATGAATCTTGTCTTCGGCAAGGCTTCCTTTTTCACTCCTGGTGCTGGAGTTCTGTGTTAAAGTGAACATTTTCAAGAGTATGGACACATATTATACCAACCAAGGAAAGAGATCCACAACTTAGAGCAGACCTTTACTCACCCAACGTAGTTGTGTTCAAGGCTTGCATTGCTGAAAATGTAAATGGTTTAGCTTCCCTCCCTATTGAGTAGCATCTTTCCATAATTAGTTATTAGAAATGACAGTAAGAGGAGATTTGTTCTGCAGAACTCTCAGTAGACATCCTACAGGGAAATTCTGTACTCATTGGCTTGGTGGAGAGATGTTGGAGGTTTCTGGCTTGTTGGAGAGGTGTTGGAGGTTTCTGGCTTGGTGGAGAGATTATTATTATTACACAGTATTTATATAGTGCTATCATATTACGCAGCGCTGTACATAGTCCATAGTGGTGTCACTAACTGTCCCTCAAAGGAGCTCACAATCTATTGTCCCTATCATAGTCATATGTCATTAAGTCTAAGGGAGTTAGTCAATTGTTAGGGAGAAGCCAATTAACCTCACTGCATGTTTTTGGGATGTGGGAGGAAACCGGAGTACCCGGAGGAAACCCACGCAGACACGGGGAGAACCTGCAAACTCCATGCAGATAATGTCCTGGCTGGGAATCGAACCTGGGACCTAGCGCTGCAAAGGCCGGAGTGCTAACCCCTGAGCCACCGTGCTGTTGGTGGTTTCTGGCTTGGTGGAGAGATGTTGGGGTATCTGGCTTGGTCGTGAGATGTTGGAGGTTTTGGCTTGGTGGAGAGATGTTGGCGGTTTCTGGCTTGGTGGAGAGATGTTGGAGGTTTGTGGCTTGGTGGAGAGATGTTGGAGGTTTATGGCTTGGTGAAAGGATGTTGGAGGTTTTTGGCTTGGTGGAGAGATGTTGGGGGTTTCTGGCTTGTTGAAAAGATGTTGGAGGTTTCTGCCTCCAATGGAAGTGATGGGATCACTGTTACATTTTTGTGCAACAACTCCACAGACGTAATATACATATTAGGACTGGAATTTCCTACCTTTAAAATATCAAGAATGCTGCCAGCAGAAAAAGATAAAGCACAGCAATTTGTAGTAAGGATTGCCAGAAGAATAGAATATCTTGACTTTAAATAACAAGGCATTAAATTCTAAGACTCAGACAATGTGTGTGCAGAAAATGTACCTGTATCATCATTACCAGTAGGATCACATGTTTCTGAGGCTTCATCTAAAGTCCAAATCAATTAAAAAACTAATTACTAGTTTCCTAATTTCATTTCTTTAAAATATGACCGTAGAGTATTCCCAAAATGAACTGTGCAAGTTAACAGAAGTTCTTCCTTCTGGAGAAGTAAGCGGTTATAAATGTGGATTCCCCTGAAAACACTTCAGCTGAAGTCATGTACTAAAAGTATAATGATATTCATTATTAAAATAGCCAGCAGGAACAAATTCTGTGTGATGATGTTATTTGTGCTTTGAGAATACACTTCTCGTAGAAGTTGTTCTTCTGGATATTTGAATAAAGAAATCATTTTGCATACCAATGTTTCATGCTTTTGTTGATGATATAATTAAATCAATATGCACTCATTAATAATTATTCTTATGATATATTTTTATAGCTCTGATGTATTGTGTAGCATTGTATACAGTTCATAGCAATGTTTCTCAACCAGGGTTCCTCCGGAGGATGCTAGGGGTTCCTTGAGCAATAAGCAGTTTGAGCCTCTTAGGTCAGTTACCACTGAAAACCTATCATCCTTAAAGGTGGCATTCTTCCAAAAGGTATTCTTTCCACTGACCAGCGTTTAATGTACTGTGAGCTGTAAATATAGTTAATATAGCACGTGTTGCCCAAAGACTTGAAAACTATGTCACTGGGTTCCCCATGTAATAAAGTTTGAGGAACACTGGTCCATAGCCATGTCACTAACTGTCCCTCAGAGGAGCTCACAATCAAAAAGTCATAATCTAATGTTCCTACCATAGAACCCAATAGGCATATTAACCAAACAAACGGGAGAGAGAGCATACAAACTTCAAGCATATAGTGGTCTGGCTGAGATTTGAACCTGAGCCCCCTCAGTCCTGCAATTGTAGACTGCTAGCCACAATGCCACCCATTCAGATGTAAAAGCCCTGTAAATCGAGCTCCTCCTGTTTGATGTGATAAAACAGAATGCTTGTCGTTTTCTTCTGGACTCAGAATATTTATTACCAGCACACAATTTTTCCTAATGCCAGTCAATGGCTGCACAGAAGAGATAACTGAGTGATGTGGTCACCTTTTACACCAGAAATGGGCGGTGGATCATTAAAATGATGATGAGACATTGTGACCGGATAATGTGTCCCCTGTGCAGTGACCCTCTTTTGAAGATTTACAGAAATCATTGGTCATGAATGTCTATCTGGCTGTAACAGTGAACTTGGAAGGATAGAAATATCAGCATTTCCATCATTGACGTGTTTTAAATTATATAAAAAGAACAGCTGAAGCTTTATTTCATTTGAAGCTGGGGCTGGAGTCTGGAGCTGGGCTTCTGTTTTGGTTCCAGGTGACCCGTTGAATTTGTAGCTGATAGGAATTCTTCACTTTATTCCTCAGAAAAAAGAACTAAATTTAACCATGCATGTCAATGGTCATTTTCCTGTACATATAAGAATAAAATAGATTCTAATTGGCTGACGTTGGTAATGGAGATTTTTTTTTAAAGATTCAAAAAATACTTCTGATTTTGCACAAGAAGGAAAATACAAGTTTTCCATGTAGCCTTAACCTTACTACTATGTTACTTTGGCCTCTCCGAAAACAACTATCCCTATTGGCATACAGAGATCTTGATGTGGCCCATGGCGCAATTGGGCGAATGCCAAACTTTCCGACTAGCTTACTGCTATGATAATCCCAGGGCTAGATTGAAAGTCTAAACATTTGATCTGCACCCTCAGGGGAATGATTTCTGCAACATACTTGGCATAGTGACTTTAACAGTGAAATAGCAAACTGTAAAAGAAGGTAAATAAATTTAAAAATGTAATAAACTGAAAATGTTCTGTTCATATGTAAAGTATACATAGTCTGATAAAACTAACACAGTCACCACACCTAAGGACTGGTAAGCTGCAATGTAATAAATGTAAGCTCTTGGGTTTAGATATACTTTCTGCTGATCACAATGTTGTGCGGGCTTGTGAATATATATATTTATTTATTTTGGTAGTGTTGTCTAATATTCATTACAGTCTATGCTTGATAGGTTCACTTCTTTATTGTTATAAAGTTTATAGATCCTCCCCTGCAGTCATTGATATGGTGACTCTGTACAAAGACTCAGCAGCTTGTATAATAATTGCATATTTAAGTCTTCGGCTGCCTTCCAGATTCCACAGAGGTCTGCAACACTCGGCACACATAGTAATTACCCGCATTGTATAATGATATCTAATTGACAATATGTGCAATTATACAATTGCCACTCTGCGTGCCAATTCTGCTGTTTAATACAAAATATTTACCTTCTATATATTCAGCTGTCTCCAAACCTGCTCTCCTAATCAGACGAGAACGTTGGTATATTGCCGGGATTTATGCCACTCAAAAAAAGGCTGTGTAATCCTTGGAGAGAGTAGGGATGATATGTGAAAAGTGAGCAATTTGTTTTCTTGGAGCAAGCGGTCAGAATCTCATATACTTTTTTAAATCAGGAGACTAGAATTTAGTTAGACTTTATAGAATATATAGACCCATATTATTGGTACTTACATTTGTTAATTAGGTCTATTAAGTCTATTTTCTTTTTGTAGGTGTAATATCCCCTTACCTTATTTTTGGTGACAGCTGTAAGTTTTTGGATTCCTTTCCACTGGTTATTATGGCCACCAGGATAACTAGCAAGGGTAGATCTTATTAATGAGAATTTAGACCACATTACAAAACTGGCAGAAGGTATACCCACTTTCTACATTTTTGAAAAAAAAAAAGTTTTAGCTGATATTGGGTTCCCCCAATTGGACTTACTGCTCCCTTCTATGCAGTACCCTTCCCTCCCCAGAAGCCCACCTTTTTATTTTTAACTTCCTTTTTTTTTAGATGTTTATAAGCAAGTAATGTGGTGTACAGGATTCTCCTCTTCTACAGCCAGTATATCGACTTTGATGTAGATGGCAACAGTGCAGAACGTCGTAGTGATGCCCCCTCTAGGGACAGATCCATTACACCCTTCACTTATAGTATTTGGAAAATAAAATAAAAGCCTGAGGGTTGCTGAATCTTTTAAAGCAGTAGTTGTTCTCGGTCAGATCAAGTTTCGAGGAAATTATTATCCTTGGTGTGGATGATGGTGACTAATGGAGTACGACTTGAACGTCCATAGAGGAAATTGCCAAAAAGCAGAAAACAAAGAGCCCAGAATGAATTTTTTTAGATTCTTATTTTCTAAAAAAAATGGTATACAGTAAGATCATTTCAAATGCCAGCTAAACCTCAATTGGCATCTGAATCATGCTAATTACCCCTCAGGATCCCTCCAATATTATGAGTCCAGTACCCACTTTGTTCAACAGTACCAAGCCCAAATATATGGGGTCCTCTAGAACATGTTGGGTTTTATGATATAAGAATCTAAATAAAATAAATTATATAATTTTTGGGTTTGCTTTCCTTCTTGTATACTTGGTCCCTGCACCCACAGTATGTATTCAGTCTTCTAGGGTTGCATGACACTGGGTGCCATTCATTCTGAAAGACTGCGGACATTAGAGATGTGTGTTGCAGCCAGACAGCCAGATCTGCTTTTTTTTTAAACCCTTTTAGAGACTAAAGGAAATAAGATTTAGGAATTAGGATGCCGAATAGACAAAAGACGATGTTCAGCCATGTGTGTACTATCCCCTGTGTGGCTACAACAATGGCAAAAAATATTGTGACCATGAATAATAGCACTTCTTTTATTCATTTAGTCTTTTTTTTGGATATGTTGGTCCCACATGCCTTTTAGTAATGTGTGGTGCCAGCAAAGCTATCTTCCATCATTGTGGTCACAGACTTGTGTGCTTGCCCAGTGCCCACTTGCATGGTTGTAGGGCGATTATTAGGTAGCTGGGTTGTGCATTCTGGATCTATACTTGCCCTTTGTTATTCTTCAAGTAAAGTCAGTACACCTTTGTAATTTAATCATTTGAACAGTGTCAGAGATCATCTTCCTTGTTGCCATTACTATTCTTTTGTCCTGAATAAGGAAATTGTTGTGGCCACTTGTGTTTTGCTTTGCTCCTTGTATCACACAGGGTGAGTGTTTACCCCCCACTGATTCTGTAATTAAGCAATTACAGGTCCTACATGAGAAGGGAAGGGGGGTCTGATCCTGGCAGACAAAGAGATCACGCAATGTAATAGAAGGTAGCGTTGTAGTATGGGCTACTAGGAACCGGTAATCGGCTTGGCTGAGCCGCTTCGTCATGTGACCCAATGTCGCCACATGCTGAGCAGATTAAGATAGCAGGAGGGACACAAAGAGGCTTAGTGGGGAGTGCATGACCTAGTGGGTCAATTTAACCCTGTCTGTGTGTAAGACAATAGACACGTGTCACCTACAGGCCAGAAGAAGAGTGGTTATGTGTCTTTATTTGAACCGTGGGCCCTTTTCTTCAAAATCCAGCAAGGTCACAAGCATGCACATGCACTTATGATCCCTCTATGGGATTTGGTGGGGGGGGTCTTAAAAGCTACATTTGGGAAGCACTACCATTACCAGAAATGGAAATTGCCAACGCCAGGTGCCTTTGATTGATAGAGTTGGCTTGCAGTTTGTTCTGTTCTCAATGATGTGTTTCTTATGAGCCCCACTTCATGTGTACATGCCCTCATCGGACATCATCCTCCTCCCAGTGACATGGTCATTAGAATGACATAGGCCAGTGCTACACACTGGAGCCACCCGGTTATTGCCATTATTGCAATTCTACAACATGCCTTTACTGCATGCCCTTCTTGCATTATCACCATCTTTTTATGGAAGTATCAACATACTCTCAGTCCTGGCCCAATTCCTCCACTCCTCACCTTTCTATATACCCTTTTATGTAGGCGGTGGCTACTTCAATGACAGTTGTGGGTCTGCCGGGGCTGACCTTACATCCAAGATGGCGGCACCTAGCAACAGTCTCAATGTTTTTGAATGTATGAACGAGGGAGGCAGAGAAGTTTATGGTTGACGTTAATAATCCTTTGATGGGTTCTCTTTATTTTGCTACCATGACGCCATATATGAGATTAAAGGGTAAAAGATCCTTGTGCCAGGACACAACAATTGGGTGACCATGTGGAATCACGCCATGTTTATTTGCCTCTGTGGTTTACATACACTCCTGATATTCAGACAATAACATCCCTTCCCTGAACAGTTAATTTCTTTCCATGGCGGGGTCTGTAGTCACGGGAGGATTAAAAGGCTTGTTATAGGAGGTCACACTGATTGTCAGTAAAGATCATGGCTGGACCAGTCAACATTAGGCTGGATTACCCGAAATCCCCTCTTTTAATCTCTCGTGAATCTGTTTTCTCAGCAATGCTTTTCTAATAATTTAAATATGCAGGGAAAATCTCTCCGTTCAAAGTGCTGATTTCAGAACAGGAAGTGAACCCTATCCAATGGGAAACGTTTGAGCTTTGGCTAAACTGCAATAAAAAGGCTGAACAAGGCTTGCTTTGGTAGTCAAAAGACTCAGAAAACATAAAAGACACGCATGAATGCAACTCTAATGAATCAAGCCTAAATTTGTCCAGAAATGGGCCTCTTGCTGTCTCAGTAGTGGAGCTTAGATTATGGAATAAAAGCAGCAAGGTGCTGGTCAGCCCATGTGATTAAAAGAAGCTTACTGATAGGAAGAGGAAGAAGACCTTGACATGGGTCTAGGATGACCTGGGCTTACTGGAAGTGGGTTGAATGATGCTGGTCATCAGACTGAGGACATCTACTGGCAGGAATGAGTACTGCAAGGGAAATATTTTGGTTGAAGGTGAAGATTGGAGCAACAGCTGGTTTTGTTTTTTTTCTATTAATATTTCTCTTTTTACGTGTGTTAAACATGGCCTAAGTGCCAAAGGCCAAGTGGGATTCAGCCATGCAAGGACCAAATACCCTTGTTCTTATTTTTCCTAAGTTTTAAAATACCGATAAACTGTCTCAGCAATGGACTTGTATTTCCTAAAGTTAATAAGAGGAGATTCTTCAGACGTTCGCTGGCGTCAGTATGGAGTGGCAGCATTGTGTACGGAGGGTAAACAGACAGCAGGTGGATTGCCAACCCAAACTGTCCACACCTACACAACGACTGCAAGTCTAAAAATGCCATCCCTTAAATACAGTTACTGCCCTTGTAATTACCTCTGGGCACGTCACCAAGTAACTGTCGCCTTCATCATGTTGCCGGTTTTACTTCTGGAAATTGTGAAAGTGACATGAATAATTTTACTGAGGAATTTGTATTTCAGCAACATTGCTTGCTGTGTTTGAGTCAGGTTTTTTTTTACAAAGGAATATATAATATTCACTGCCTGGCCAAAAAGTCACATACTAAGATTTCATTGGACCGGCTTTAGCTTTGAATCCGGTACACATTCACTGTGGTATCATTTTGATAAGCCTATATACCATGTCAAAACATTTTATTTCCATCCAGTTGCAATCAATCATTTTTACCCAAGATCTTGTATTGATGATGGGAGAGTTGGACCGCTGTGTAAAGTCTACTCCAGCTTTTCCTAAATCTTCTCCATGGAGTCTGGGTTCTGTGGTGGCCAATCTATGTGCCACAATATTATCTAATGCTCTCCGAAACACTCTTTCACATAACACTGCCCCCACAGGCACCCCAGATCACAAAGCTGCCCCACAGGCACCCCAGATCACAACACTGCCCCTGTAGGAACCCCAGATCATAACACTGCCCCCACAGACACCCCAGATCACAACGTTGCCCCCACAGGCACCCCAGATCATAACGCTGCCCCCACAGGCACCCCAGATCACAACGCTGCCCCCACAGGCACCCCAGATCACAACGCTGCCCCCACAGGCACCCCAGATCAGCTGCCCCCACAGGCACCCCAGATCATAACACTGCCCCCACAGCACACAACATGACTTAAGGAGCCAGTTCTATTTCTGGGAAGGCAGTTATCTTTTTGTACTTGCACACTCTGCGTACTTTAAATAGATAAAACACCAGGAAATGTGCAAACATTGCAGAGATGTGCTTCATGTAATTTTTTTTTTCATTTTGCCTAGACATATATTTTATTGTAACCATAGCAACGGGACACCAGTACCTGAAATTCACATATTCATTTCTCGCTCACACTCTCTTTTTCTCTTTCTTTTCTATTTGTTTATGCTTTATTATAATCTCTCCTTCTGTCTCCCTGTATATCTCCTTTTGCATTTCTCTTTTTTTTTTTTCTCTATAGTTATCTTTTTCTATCTCTCCATCGATCTTACCTTCCTTCCTTCTCTTTCTTTCCTTCGCTCTCTCTCTCTCTCTTTCCTTCTTTCTTTCCTTCTCTCTCTCTCTCGCTCCTTCTTTCTTTCCTTCTCTCTCTCTCTCTCTCCTTCTTTCTTTCTTTCCTTCTCTCTCTCTCCTTCCTTCTTTCTTTCTTTCTTTCTTTCTTTCTTTCTTTCTCTTATTCTTTCTCTCTCTCCTTCCTTCTTTCCTTCTCTCTCTCCTTCCTTCTTTCTCTTATTCTTTCTCTTTTCCTCCCTCTCTCTCCATTTTTTCTCTTTTGCACTCTCTTTCTCTCTCCTTCTCTACCTTACGTTCCTTCTCTTTTTTTCCTTCTGTCTCTCTCGTTCTTTCTTTCCTTCCGCTTTTTTCTCTCTCATATTCCTTCTTTTTCTTTTTTTCCTTCTGCCTTTCTTTTCCTCTCTCTCTTAATCATTCTCTTTTTTCTTCTATCCATCTCTCATTCTCTTTTCCTCTCTTTCTCTCTCTCTCTTCATTTTTTTTCTCTTTTGTCTCTCTCTCTCTCTCTCTCACGTTCCTTGTCTTTTTTTCCTTCTGCCTCTCTCTTTCTTTCCTTCTGCCGTGCTTTCCCTCTCTCTCTTATTCCTTCTCTTTCTTTCCTTCTCTTTTCCCCTCTCTCTTTCACTTTTCCCCTCTCTCTTTCACTTTTCCTTGCTCCCCCCCTCTCTTTCTCTCTCTCTCTCTCTCTCTCTCTCTCTCTCGACACCTAGCTGTGTATCAGTTACGTCATGTCTTCCTTCACCCACTTACCTGTATTGGTGTCTCTTGTTAGAAGTCTCTGTGTTCCCCGCACAGCAAACAATAGTGACTCTACAAGGTGATTTGCATATACAGAAGATCATATGTGAGGTCCACTAAACATGTTATGGGTTGGTTGGCACAGCAGAGTTTTAAGAAAATTTGTAAATGTTTAAAGACCGCCTGTACATACCTTCCATGTGCTGAGAACACTGACACTGCATCAATGAAATGCTAAGCAGCGTTGTCAGCAGAGATTAATATTGTGCCTGGAATTCAGGACATCTTGGCGATGTTATTTACATTGGCACATTACCCGCTTCACATTTCTGGAACTTCTTCTCCCTTGGTTATTTAAACACGTAATCATGGGATGTACAGTTCTGTGGCTGCCTGTACATCAGAGTCATGTACATCACATGCAGTCACTGCAACCAAGGAAGTTCTTTGCAAACCATTGGTCTGCTTCAATGAGAAAGGATGTTTTAAAGACAATTGGCACATTTTAGAGGAAAGCAGATATAGCATTTGCATTAAGGCAGAACAGGTTGGCCCTAAAAAGTCAATGAGTCCCCCAGTAAATGCAGAATATGGGGTGGGCAATATATTTTCACGCAAAGGTCGCTTTATTATACGAACGAAAATACATGTAAATATAGCAGTTCCGGATACTTCTCAAAAAATGTTATGAGCGAACGCGGGTAGTCCAACAGGTGGAATCGCGAAAAAGGGCCTCCGAAGGCCTAAAAGTCTTTTTCAGGTTGATCTCACCTACCTGGGTGTCCTCTATCCTTTTTAAACAGGAACACCAAGGCGAAGGAGGTGGTTGGTACTGCATTGTTTGTGAATCTTCTCAGGAGCTGGGTTACTGACACAAACCATTGGCCTGCTTCAATGAGGAAGGATGATTTAAAGACACTTGGCCCATTTTGGAGGGAAGCAGATATAGCATTTGCATTAAGGAAGAACAGGTTGGCTTCAAAAAGTCAATGTGCCCCCCAGCAAATACAGAGGAATGCTTAGCTTAATTGATGGTCCAAAAGTCCTACAAAAGATGGTTCTAGCACTTCAAGATGTAAAAAACGGTTCTCCAAAGGCTCTTCAAATGCCCATGTCACTGACCCACTTGAGCTTCATTAAGGCCTTATTGACATTGGATTCTAAATATCTCCCTGCTGTATTCTGACCTGCCCCTGGCTAATGGCTGGGGAGACACCCAGGTAGGTAAAAACAGATTATGAGGGAGATCCCACCTACCCAGGTGTCCTCCAGCCATTTTGAACAGGGACACCAAGGCCATGGAGGTGGTTGGTGCTGCATTGTTTGTGATGATTTCAGGAGCTGGGTTGCTGACACAAACCATAGGTGACCAGCAAGAAGAGAGCCTATGGTGGACTGGTCATTACAACCTAAAACTACCGGCCCTGATTTATTAAAGTTCTCCAAGGCTGGAGAGAATACACTTTCACCATTGAAGCTGGATGATCCAGCAAACCTGAAATGGATCTGGTCCAGGATTGAAAACATTTTGCTAACAAATATCTAATGACCTAAATCCATTCCAGGTTTTCTGGATTACCCAGCTTCACCGATGAAAGTGTATTCTCTCCAGCCTTGGAGAACTTTAGTAAATCAGGGCCACTGTGAGAACCCTTCATAATGGCCGAGGATTGCAGAAATGACATTTCTTCAAGGGATAGTAAATGGATGCTGAACTGGACTAATTCTTTAGGAAATGTCCTCTCTTGTGTAGCTGCAAGAAAAAGACTACAATTAGTTAAATCTGCTTTTTTTTATTATTTTTTTAATTGCCAGGAAGTTTTATTTTAGGAATTCTTTAGACTTTGTTATTTATGAAACTAAGGCAGCTGCAGGCGGCCTGGCTGGGTTTGGCACGCGGTCGTGTTGCTGTGACGCATACAGATGGCACGGCAGACTGTGTTGTAGTTTTCCTCTTTTCACAGACGGGCTCATGCAATGTATTCCTTGGTACTGGTGCACGGGCTGTAGGTTCTGTGTGCATCCTTTCAATCCTGCTGTCTTTGCTTGAGTCCTGTTATAGAAAGAGGACAGTGCCGGCTAGAAAAATGAGTAAAATTAGAAATGAATAAAATACAAAATGATTGGATTATCCAATATGACCCAATGAAGGGGTCAAGCTGCTATTTTTCAGGACCATAAATGCAATTGTTACTTGGATATGGCTACTGGTATTTAAAGCTGCAAGCCAAAAACTGCAAAGATTATTGCAGCTCTGTATTCCTTAAAATATCAATAAATGTATTTGTTTTAAAAGCAAGTATCTGAAGTTAAACCTTTTGCAAAGCTCAGAATTGAAAAGGTAGAAGCACCCCAAGCAGCCACTAGCTAGGTGTATGTGTGAGATTGTGATGAAGTTACTGGGGTGGTGGTGGTGGGAAGGGATATAGGATAATAATGACAGGCAAAGATTTATCTGACATTTATACGTAGGCTCAAAGTGTAAATGGAAAGATAAATGTAATGAAGCTGAATGGAGGCTAATTACGAGGCTGCAATGCTTTTTTATTAGTGAGGTTTGGACGTTGCTTAGAATGCAGACTCAGCATGTTGTGTCATTTCTATTGCATACAAGCGGCAAATTAAATTCGGCATTTTCATGACCGGGACACCCTGATCTGGTGAAGATATGCATGGTGTGTCTGTGCTTCCTAGCATTGTACATGCTGATTTTCTGTGCGTGCGTCAATCACTGGGCAATTGCATTATGCACAATTTAATGAAAGAGCAGCTTTGTATAGTCAATGGTGAGCCATTCTCTCTGTCCAGGAATCCGTACATCTTAAAAAGCAGATTGACATTCACAATGTCTTACGAATGTGTTTTGCAAGCATCCTACAACTTTAAAAGTTCTCAGAAATCCAGAGTGCTATTGCCTTTTTTAAGCTGACAACGCTGCTTCTGCTGCCCAGTGATTTAACGTGGGGTTGTCAGCCTTGCCGGAATTCTCTCCTTTTGAACTTCAGAACCTCTTATGTTTTTGGGCCTTCAAAGTGGGAATCTTGGAGCCTAGCCCATGGATTTATTACGGTTTATAATAAGGATAATGGAGCGTCACCTCCCCATTGACCTGTTCCTGGCACAATTATGCTGACTTTTAGGTGACCATTTCCAAACACATTACACAAAAATAGACCACTGCCGTCACCATCCAGAATCCTGCGCTGAGAAATGCCATGCAGCCATCTCTTGAATGCATGTGGATTGGCTGCAAAGATGCAGAAAAGTAAATTGCACACAGTGAAAAACAATAGCAAATCGTGCAAACTGGCATCACAATGTAGACTAATGCACAGCATAAAACTATTCAAGGGGCAATTCAAATATTATTAGCCACACTGTCAGGGCAGCTTCCAAGGCCCGGTAACATGCAAAAAATTGGTTGTCATCTATACGTTCTTGGATGTAGATCTGCATGTTCATTGAGATCCATTTGCAAGAGGTGGTATTAGGAACAAATGCATCACATAGGTGTGAAGCTGAATATTGTGGTTGGCACACACTGGACTGCCATATATATAACATTTTTGACCCCAATCAACTTTTGTTTCTATACTTGATTGGCAAGCCTGGGCACTGTATTGGGTAAGCATGGGACAAAATAACAGAAGAAATGCCATTCATACCTGACTTTGGTAAATTACAGCTAGCCCCCAAGGCCCAAACCCGTTGGTCAGGCTAATTACTGGCTTTTCCTGTGTAATTTCCCAGCCCTCCAGGTAGAGCTGGAGAAGGAATGCAGCCCTGACCTTTTTGCCTTTTCTCCGACGCCCCCCCCCTCCTTACCCCCACCACCCTCCTCTTTGTAATGGAGCCCTTTGGGCCTTCAAAGTGGGAATCTTGGAGCTGAGCACATTGATTTATTACCTTTAGCATAGTGTTTATAATAAGCATAATGGATCATCACCTCCGCATTGGCCTGTTCCTGGCACAATTGTGCTGACTGCCTCAATAATGCAATCGATAGCACCCTGAGCGCAGTTGGTGTCGCCAAATGTTACAGTAAAATCTTGTGTTAGAGGTAATCACAGTCTGGGAGGGGGGATGGAGGGGTTTAAAAAGGAAAAGGAGATGATGGTAATAGAAACAGGAATGACATGATTTATTGTTTGCAATTCTTTCAAGTTTGTTTTGCTTAGCAGTGTTTTGTAGTTTTGCAATTTTGGATATTTGTTTTTTTTATTCTTGCGTAATATTTTTAATGTGTTTCCTATAAACATGGAAAGGAGATCAGTTTAGAGTAGAAAAATAAATAAATTGTTAGGTTGGATTTACATCTGTGCAGTTTAACTTCACCCATTCACTTCTTGGTGCACTGAGCATTCATTTTTATTGGCACCCCAATGTATCTTGAACGTGCCGTAACCCTGCCTTACAATACAATTACTGGATATTTAAGAGTAGCAGAATTGTTGCTGTGCTGCCATGCATTATGACTTAAGCTGCGTACACACTTCCAATTTTTATCGTTCAAAATGAACGACGAACGATCGATTGGGCAAAAATCGTTAGTAAAAAAAGTAACCAACGACGCAGACGAACGAGGAAAGTCGTTGGAAATGAACGACCAGACCGGCGGATCGGATTGGACGACGATCGTTGACCATCGTTCGTGTGTACGATCGTTCATTGATCGTCCATGGTCTGAGCATGCGTGATGAACGAACGTTCCTGTGGTGCACGTAACTTCCTGTATCGTTCAAACGATCGCATCTATTGTGTGTACAATATCTACGAACGATCGTGTCGTTATCTGTATGTACAGGATCGGTGCTATACGATCGTTCGCAGATATCGTGCAGGATCGTTCGTCGTTCGTTTACCAATGATAATAATTGGAAGTGTGTACGTAGCTTTAGAAACACAGCAATGCAGCGAGTAATGCAGGGGTCTGCAAAAAGATGAACCAACCTTAATGGTGGGGGGTCTTGGAGAGCTCCAGATGCTGCTCATATCCATCATGTTGTGTCTAATAGTGTGTGGGCATTGTGGTTCCTTCATAGGAGACTACAACACTATATTGTTCTGTAGCAATATTTGGACTAACCACAGGATCACTTCTTGGCACATGAGTGTCAAACTCAGATACACAGAGGGCCAAAATTAAAAACTTAGACAAAGTTGTGGGCAAAACTTGAAGTTTATTGAAAAAATTGAGGAAGTTTTTTCTTCGCATTAAATATAAAACCTTTTAATATGGAATTAAAGAGGTTTTGCTTAACATTCAGTCTGGAACAAGCTTATAATAGAGAAAGACAACCGCTACTACAATTCCCTGCCTCTAAAAACAGTCCAATGCCGGGCAACGCATAGGCAGAGAGCCCGCTGGTCTATAGACGCGGGTGATGCCGGGAATTGTAGTAGAGGCGCTATTTCAATGCAGCAGCGGGCCACCTGCAATTCATATTTAGAGTTCCTTTGGGGGCCAAAAAAATTCCTTTCGGAGGCTAAATTTGGCCCCCGGGCCAGAGTTTGACACCCCTTCCATAGGATATTCAATTTTCTCCAGGAGGAATTTAAGGCAAAAAATGAAACTTTCAGGGTACTGATAACGTTTCTGGATGTTTCATATAACAAAAAAAAAATCTTTAATTTTGAGTTCAGGACACCTCAAACCATAAAAATTTTTATAAGGAGAATAATAGAGAACACACACCTTTTGGATGCAACAAAAACTGTATGCTGTCCATTCGGTTAAAAATGTCTAACACTTCTTACATAAATATATATTTATGCAAATGTATACATTAAATTAATTATTTCTTTTATTTTTGCCTGGATTTAAAAGCAGCTTAAAAAAGTGTACTGCTCCAATTCTACAGCCCATTTCATTAACAAGTATCTGTCCAGGGACCCTGTCTACTCTTATCCGAAAAATCCTTTACTGTCCCTTGTAAAAATTGTTCGGCTTTCATTTTTCCTTATCATTACAGATCCCTTTTCGGTTTGCCTCTGTTGTGCTTGTATGTATCACAGGCCCCCCCAAGACAGACACAGCTGATATAATTCTCTCTTTTCTTGATATGGAACATCAGTAATAAATGTCTATTTCCCTGGGGTAATCCCAGGCATTGGAAATCCCCAGGCCTTTGTTGTTGTAGAGATTTACTGTGATGTCTAGAACCAGACCCTGGACTATGATAAACAGCACAGACAACATATAAGTCATCAGAGACACAGCTCAAAACCAGAGCCGCCGCCGTACCAACCTTCCGGAGTAAATGGTGCTTTATTAAAAGCCTCTTGAAAGAGACATCATGGGGAACAGACACAAAGAACTCTGAAAATGGACTAAATCATTACAAATGGATGGAAAGGCCATTCAACGTGCAGTTTGGGAAACGAAAGAATGTCTATCATACTGTGCTTAATTTTGTTTGGGAAACTAGAACGGCCTTGGATCGATTTTATTTTTGGTGTTGTTATTTTTATTATTATTATTAAACAGGATTAATATAGCGCCAACATATTACGCAGCGCTGTACATTAAATAGGGATTGCAAATGACAGACTAATACAGACAGTGATACAGGAGGAGAGGACCCTGCCCCGAAGAGCTTACAATCTAGTAGGTGGGGGAATTTCACACACAATAGGATGGGCGATATGTAGTGGTGGGAAGTAGTGAGGGTTTAGCAGACAGAAATAGATGGGTAGGCAAGTTTGAAAAAATGGGTTTTGAGCGCTCTTTTAAATGAGCAGAAAGTAGGAGCAAGCCGAATAGGACGAGGAAGACCATAAGAGCGTGTACAAGGAGTTTGGTGGTCTCAGGGGACAGGTAGGGGCGGATTTTGGAGATGTTGCGTAGGTGAAAGTGATTTATATAATAATAAACTTGGCAGATGTTTGTGTGCCATACTCAAAATATCAGTGTTGGAAAAAAATCTAAACTTGACAGCTTTTCCCCAAAAAGATCTCCTGTAAAAGCTCCATTCATGTATCATTATGAATATCTATACCCAAAGCCATTTTCCTTAGAGTGGGTTAGGATGGAAATGCTGGAGCCCCTGCCAGTTTTTTGCCATCTGTTACACATCCTCTTGATTTGGCCTCGAAAGTAGTTGCAGGAATTAGGAGAAATCTTTTCTTAATAGAGTCCTGGAATGCAGTTAAACTTGACAGGAGTTCCAACCTTTCCCCATCCTATCCAAAACTAAAAAGTCAAAGTTTTGGGTATAGAAATGCTAATGTAAATGCTAGTAAAATAAGTTTTTGGGCATCTGATAAAACTGGAGCATTCTCATTTTGGGAACCTTAATACATGCCAAAATGTTTCTTTTAAAAATGATTAGATTCTTTTATGTTCATTTTTGTGCATTTTGGGAGGGCTTACCCCTCTTCCCAGCATTGGCCAGAAAGTATAGCATATGTATGTAGTATATGTACACATGCTATATGTTTGTCACCCGAGACACATGGTCATGATCAGCTGGAGTGACAATCTAGTTGTGGAAGATTGATGATCCACTGAGCAGGAAAAGACTGCCATACTTTACTATGGAGAAGACCATAGCAGGATGCCACTTGCTCGTCCTCCCCTCTCCAAAAAACATCACGGTGCTCCTTAGATCTTTCATTACTGAAAAGTATCACAAAAAAAATTTCCAGCAACAGAAACCTGATGTCGGTTTTATCCTTCCAGAATTGATTGCACAAAGTTTATTTTGCATATCTACACCACTTTCCGGCTGTTAACCTCCTGCTTTTACAATCAAACAGTGGATAAAAGCATACAATCTCTATATGCAATAAAAAAATATCCTTGTAAACTCTGCCTTTGTTTGATTAAAACTCCAAACCAAGCTAAATGATTAGGGATAAATAGAAGAAATGGGGCTTCAGCCAAACTGAGCAGAACAAACCTTTACCGACTCTCACAGGTTTTATTTTCTTAAGCCGTTTATGGAAAAAAAAAACAAAAAACAATCTTCTCCAAAATAACCCTGATAAGTCTGAGAACGGTTTACAGTATTTTTAATATTTTATATCAATGTGCGGTGTAAATCTTTATTTGTATAGCTGGTGTTTAGGCTGAAAAGTCTGATATTTTTTAGGCAATGTTTCCTAGAGCATTTGCCATGTTGCTCCATTGCCAGCATAGATTTTGGTTTTGCTGTATTATCGTTCTTTGTTTCTACCCCCATCATCCCCTATTGTAATCTGACACAAGGAAAGTTGCATTAATTCACAGATCTCGCTGATTAAATATTTATTGACTTCACTGTCTCCTGTGATGTAACATCTGGGACCTGTATCAGAGAGATTTTTTTCTGGAATAAGCTCTGATAACTACTCTAAACACTTGATTTTCCAATATTCCTCTCATGTTCGGGAAATACAGGGAGGAGGGTGCAGCTCACGACCCCTGCTTTTGATTGCATTTTTCACATAACTTCAATGGGGACAGAATATTAAGTTACGGGGCTAATCTTTCAGGATCTTTGATTGCCGGGGTAAAACTCTGTCCAAGTATCACTTAAGCAGGTCAAAAATGATGCAATGTTTTGCTTAAAGTGCAAATGCTTTTCTGCTTTAGATAACAAAGGTTTAATATCTCCGGATGTGGGCTGATTTTTTTTTTTATTTCCTCTATTGGGCCATTGGATTGTTTTATCAAATCAAACACAAATGGAGTGTAGAGTCAAAAGGACCTTAGTCGGCGAGGTTGGAAAATTTCTGTATATCATACAAGTATCTGATGGGTGTTTAAGATCTCTCAATTCTCCACTGCACTTTCCTTCTGTTGGATGACCTAATGACTGGGTTGTGGTAGTGCAATCAATTTTATTGCTTATCTTTATAACGAACAAGTTGATTAAAATGAGTATTAATGGAACCCAAGCCGATTTGCGTATGGCTAGCATAACTACTGTTTTTGTCTATGTTGGGGAGTTGTACCCAGTTGGCCATCATTACTGAACAAAAAGAAGATAACATTTTTGGGTGATGTTTATCTTAGAGAGGAATTTTCCTTATAGGTAGATATTTTGTCTTGTGTCTTGTTGTGTCTCAAGGAAACAAACCTTTTCATCACACAGGAATGGTTTGTGTTCAGAGAGATAACCCGCCCACCGTCCTGAGCCTGCAATTTCATACGGAAGATATAGTTTGCGACTCTGGCCAGTGCGCCTCCCCCCCCAGCAGGTCCTTCTCCTGACCCCGGGGGGGGCGAACTGGCCAGAGCCGTGGGCCACCAAAGTGCCTGTGGCTCAGGCCGGTGCACCCCCCCCCCCCCCCACACAGCGGATCCTTCTCCTGACCCCTTGGGGGTCGATCTGGCCAGAGCCCTGGACCACCAAAATGCCCACCCCACTACATCCCTGGTGTCAGCCTTGGGAGCCATGTGGGATCACTCGATCCCAGTGCAGATCTGAACCTGCTCTTAAAATTGTCACTATCCAAAAGCATTAATAATGTGCAGGGGAAAAATGGAGTGAATGTATGTAGGTACAGAGTTGTGGAAAGGGTTTTAATAGGGAATACCCAGAACATCTGGGGAAAAAATTGGTACTCCAGTTAGGTTTTATATCTCATAGATTTTTGAAGGCATGGTCTAGAATTTGAAACCTTTTAATAAAACTTTACTTTTTCTCTTTACAGATTCATCTACCACTTATATCCGACAGCTGGAGACCAAAGTGAAACTCCTGGAAGACGACAATAAACTTTTGTCACAGGTGAGTTTTTCTTTCTTCCTCCTCCAGCGTTTCTTCATACTTGTTATTGAATTGCAGCTCTGCGGCAGGCGCATTAATGCGTATTTAATCACTGGGGCACCGTTATACGGATTACTTTAATTAAACCAGGGAAAATTGATTTTTCTCTTTGTGTCTGATCTAATTTCTTCTTCTTAGCAAAGATAATTTCTCGATAACGGTCCTTGTAATCTCCGGAATAATTGCGTGTAATTGTCGATTTATTCCGGAGATCTTGGCAGAGAATGTCAAAAGGACTCGTGTTGTCGTGTCGTTGGATGTTATCTGGTGTCATCCTCTATAGTATTTTTTTTTATTATTAGTGTCACGTATTATGCAGCACTTATCTTTCTACAAAGAACCCACCAGTCTCTGCTCATGAACGCCATGAAAAAACAGTCATAAGCATCCAAAGAACTTGTATGCAGAGTTACTTTAAATTTATGGCCAAGACCTCTTGTCAGCAAATAATTTTCTGCAATATGTCTCTTTTTTATAGGAAAAGTCACCACCCTAAAACCTGATAACCCTGATTGAAAGCCAACCTGGCTCATGGCTTTATCCATAGACTTTTAGCCTGGATTTTTAAAGGGCTTTGGGTATTGGCTCTGCCAGCAGTCTGATTCAGCCAAGATCATGACCAATTGCTTTGGCATTTGTTAAATGGAGCATTTTCTGATTCAGAGCTGTGTATCACTAGGCTTTTTTCCTCCCATTCAGTGGTGTAGGTAGTAGCTTTGGTATATGAAATCTGTTCATATGAAATCTCTGTTTTACATTGACTACCAATAATCCCAGGCATATCAGAAATTGTTTAGGTTCTGCACTGTGAGCCATTCCAACAATATTGCATTGCACACTACAGTCATTGAGACTGTAGAGAAAGTGCTTGGCTTACTTGCAGAAGGGAAAACTACACGGTGTCTTCATTTTTATGAAGGTCAACTGGGGATAGAAAGGTTGCAGATGTACGAGCCCCAAATGGTGGGGTCACCTACTGTCTTTATTCAACATTAATCGCAATATTGGCATCAAATAGTGGAAACAATTCGGCTGAGAAGGGTGTTAGCGTATGGATATTTTATTTGTGTTTAGCTGGTTGGCCAAAGTTTCTTCCTTTGGTTAGATCCATGACCTAGACGTACTTGTGATAGTATTGACAGAATAATTAGAGAATCAATGCAGCTTGGTAATAATTCATGATGCGGCCCATTAGGATTACCACTGTAAAGCCTTGCACTGATCCACCATATTTCAAACTGTTATTCCAATAGAGCATTTGGGAATATTTATCACTCCGTTTATGGTCCAACCAGCCTTGAACTGCCCATACATATTTAATAGAGGTCTTGTCTGCTTCCAGGCACGGGCCGGAGATAGGACACTGCCCTTCCCATCTTGAGATGGGATTACGTCATCAAGTAATAAATGGAACACCAAATCGTTTCCAATGTTTTTCATTAACTGTGCTGTGTGACTCCACAATAATACAATTATTGATCAATACTTCTTCATAATTGTGTCTGAGAGTGATAATATGGGATAGTCCTGCTAAATGACATGTGTCTAATAGTCTAGATACATAGATTGCTTCCCACATGCTTAAAATCCTGTTAACAGCAGAGTCTTGATTTCCCTAGTTCCACAAAATGCATCTGCCCTAAGGCCACCAATGGTGATGGGTAACTTTATGGCTAAACATTTGTGGACACGTGACCCTCTCAAATACTGACAAAAGGTTGTGGAGACCCCTCCAAATCATTCAGGTCTCTTGAGTGAAGGGTATTGTTACCATTAAAGACATTTTAATTAATTGTGTACTTGAAACTTTGCTAATACAGTTTGAGGAAAACTCTTTTCTGTTCCAGCATAACTAACTCATGTGCACAAAGCCAGGTTCATAATGGCACGGTTTTAACACCTTTGGATAAGCTCTAATGCTAATCATGAGCCAGGTTTTTTCCTCCAACATCATTACCTGACCTTGCATACATTATTATGGCTTGAAAAGTCTTCCTAGTAAAGTGGAGGCTTTTACAGCCATCAGGGGGTGTTGGTGATGGTATAACTCTGTATCAAAACTCAATCTTTTGCCTTGGGATTGTTCCTACAGGTTTGATGATCAGGGGGCTAAAAACTTTTGACCATACTGTTTCATAGACTCATAAAGAATTGCTGTCTTGATCACAGTTGTCACCCTGTACATAACTTATTGTGTCCTGTAGGTAAATACTGTAGGTGTCAGAGGTTAGAAGGGTGATATACTTTACGTTTTCAGGTGCAGATAATTGTTTTGCACCCTTTATCATCCTATTGTCCACACTGGCTAAATGTAATACCATATTTATATTTTATTTGCATTTATTTTATTTGGTTTATATTTTAAAATTATTATTTTTATAAATAGGGATAAAGTCACTTTCAAGGTCTGATTTAGAGTAAATAGGCTGCATCAATGCAATGCATGTTTAGATCTGAATTTGCTCATTTTTTGCCTTTCTTTATCCCGCTCCTTCATCTTAATCATTCCTACTTTTATTATCTGGCAGCTCCCCTGCTTTATCCTCCTCATCGCCTTCTCCCTCCCTATCTCTTAGTTTTATCTTTTCTTTATATTTGGTCTAGTCCTCCTCTGAGATTTCAATACATCCTTGATTACCCTTGTATCCACACTGTAAAATGCAGGCATCCTGAAAGTTTTGTGAAAAGCACCTAAGTGGCTTTATCATTAAAAAAAAAAAAAAAAATTGCTTCTCTCCCATATCTCCTTTTTTCCATGCTTCCCTTTGCCTCCCCTTTGCCTCCCCTCTCCTCCTCTCCTTTCTTGCCCTACTTCCTTCATTTTTTTCCTTGCTTCCTTACCTCCCCACTCTATTCCTTTCCTGGTTTGCCTTACTTAAACTTTTCCTCTTGTAGATACAAAAAAGAAAAGGAAAGCTGGGGTTCTTTGGCAAAGTGAACTTATATTGTAAAAAATTGTTACAAACAATGATCAAATATAGTATACCTATAAATATTTAAAAGAACTTTATTAGTCCTTATCTTTATAACAACCTTGATGTTCTGCTATTCAAATACCACACCTAAACTACTTGTGATACTACGTATATTTATATATAGTTTCTACATCTAGCACACCAATTAACAATCTCTATACATCCCCTGAGGAAGCCGACAAGGGCAAAACGCGTCGGAACGAGACATTATACTTCCACTCATTGTACCCTCCAATATCACATTCATTGATCTATCTAGTTCTTGGTCTAAGCATACCCATGATATTAATGGATCCGGACCTATTCTACTCTGGATATTTTGATAATTGTTTGTAACAATTTATTACGATATAAGTTTACTTTGCCAAAAAAAAAATAAAACAGCTTTTTTTCTTTCTTATATCTACATCAATATAACCATGGGGTGGCATTAACTATACATTACCAGGTATTATTGCCCTACTATCTGCACGTGTAGCTTTCTTTCTCCTAACTTCCTCACTTTGTCCTTTCCACGCTTCCCTGCTTTACCTCTTCTTCCCCCCTACCTTCGCCTTTCTTTCTTATTTTCCAAATTCTTCCTTCTGTCTCAACTCGCCTTCCTTTCTTTCTTCTGCGTCTCATCTCACCTTTTTTTCCCCTGCCTCTCCTCTTTTTTTTCTTTCACTTTTCTGTTCTGTCTCTTTTCCCCACCTTTTTTATCTTCTCCTTCCTTTCTCTTTTTTCTTGCCCCACGTCTTTGTCCTGCTGCGCCTTTGCCTTTTCTTGGCATAGCCAGTCTTTTACTTTTTCTACTGGTTGCTTTATATGATTGCACATTGCTCTTTGACCCAAAAGATATAAGAGTTTGGGTTCTATTGAGCTTGCTTTAATATCTGGTTATGACAACGCAGCAACATGGAGCATGGAGATTAACAACCACCATGCAGGGTGCAATTGACATTTTGGGGTTTCTGAAGATTTTTCCAGGCATCCCATGCCTTTGCATTACTACTTATCTGGGCAGGGCGAGGAGATTTAAGGCTCTTCTGCTTTATCTGGCAAGGAGAGAGAGCGGTGATTTAATTGCACGTGAAGTTTGGCAGTAAGCAGAAAGCACTATTTCCATAGCAGCGCATTACTTCTGCTTCAGACAACTTATTGGGTCAGTCTCTTCCAGCTTCCAAATGCAGCAAGCTTATTCCGTAGACTCATCCTGAGCTGTCTGAGTATCCATACTGAAGATCAGAAGAAAGCCAGGCAATTCCTAATCACTGCATGCTTTCTATACCAAATAAAACAGAATATGATAGGATCATAAGAAATGAATGCCACAATCTATCCCCTTTTTTCCTGTTTAGTAATGAACTAGTGCCTTTATTACAAATACATTCACATAAATTATATGCTACAGCATTCTTGGAGAGACACTAAGGGAAATTATGGCTGACCAGTCCTGAAAATGCTGATCTGGTGGCTGTAATATATATATATATATATATATATATATATATATATATATATATATATATAAAATATGCTCAATAATATGCTCAAATAATGCAGCTCTGCATCCACTATTGCATAATGAAATGTATTTTTTATTAATGCAAGAAGTACATACATTGACCTAGTATTAGCTTTTTCCAGACCCTGTATGTTAGAGAAGATGCCAAAATGTGGTGCTGCAGTGCCCAAAAGGAGCACCATGCACTCATAAGCCTACAGCTTCCCCTTTCATTGCGTAGGCACACATTATAGAAAAGACAAGATCTGTATCTCAAGACTTTTAAGGCATTCAATCAAACAAAATATTTGTATTTCATAGGCATAATACGAAACATTAATTTATTCAAAACATAAGGTTAATGTGCCACACAAGTTTCAAATACAATGAAATGGGAATGCAGGAGAGACTAGACCTCTTTTTTCCAAAATAATTCTAAGCTTTTCATGGACTTATTCCTTCTCCCAGTCCATGCTGTGTTATTGGTGTGCATACTTTAACATTCTAAAAAAGGATCGCCCTGTTGGTCTAGGTGCTTAAATCAGGGGCCACAAAAAACAAAATGCTATTTGTTCCTGATGAAGCGGACTTTGCTCCATAAAACGCATTGAACGCCTACTAACACACACTGGACGATTACGGAATTAACCAACTTAATGAATTAACCAACTTTAATGAAGTTCTGAATAAATTAATGTTTTAAAATATGCCTATGAAATTCAAAAAATTTGTTTGATTGAATGCCTAAAAGTCCCAAAATTATCAATTTCTATTTATTTGTTTTTCAATTGCTACTAATTGATACTTTTTTTTTTTTTTTTTTTAACATATGAACTGAACCAAGTTTAGCACGGTGGCTCAGAGGTTAGCACTCTGGTCTTTGCAGCGTTGGGTCCCAGGGTCGAATCTCGGCCAGGACACTATCTGCATGGAGTTTGCAGGTTGTGTCTGCGTGGGTTTCCTCCCCCATCCCAAAAACATGCAGTTAGGTTAATTGGCTTCATTGACCTTAGACTACATTAATGACATATCACTATGAGAGGGACAGTTAGTGATATGACTGTCAACTTTGTACAGTGCTGCATAATATGATGGTGCTATTTAAATACTGTATAATAATAATGACCAAGTTAGCACTCAGAGCCCAGTGATTGGTCACCCCTGTCCCCTTTACCCAGAAATTACCTCTACACCTTTAGTGTATCACTTCCTATTACGTCTTTCAGTCTTTGTTCTGTCTTCTAGACGTGCAGAGGATCCGGTTTTATACACCATAATACAAGGTGGGAAGTTCATTTCTAAAGACTCACTTGGTGTCAGGTCTTAAGTGATTAGGTGGGGCTTATATTCCTGGACAGGTTCAGCTTGGCAGTTCAGGGACCAGTTTTTATAAGCGTATAGAAGTTTATCACCTGCTAGGCAATCCTCCCTATTCTCTGATCTTTATAATCCTTCCTGATGTGACAAATGTCATAATTAGCTTGAGCCTCATCTCTTCTTCACATACCAGGACAGATGGGACTATTCATGACAAACAAATGAATCCTTTAGAGGCGTTATGTTGCAATGCAGGTATCACTGATGTTTAAAGGCTTGTGTGTAAAAGAAAGGATTGTGTTAGCTTTAGAGTGGCATGATCATCATTATTAGGCTATTAGATTGTGATAGATACCCAAGGTAAATAATTGGCGATGGGGATATAATGGATATAGCCAATTGCTCTTTATTCTTCTTCTCTTTATAAGTCCAATCCAAAGTGTTCATCCTTGTGTCAGTGATTGTATGCAATGTTAATCGCTGCATACATCTGGGAGAAAATCTGTAAATATACTGTATATACAAATAGCTCCCTCCATTTGCCACACCTTACTTAAGTTGCAAGACTAGAGAAGATAAGACTATATTGTGGGTGAACCTGCTTGATCCAGCAAACCTGGAATTGATCTTGCCTAGTATTGAAAACATTTGCCACATATTAGGAAATTATTTTTAAAAAACCATGAATCACCCAGGTTCTATCATGATAGCTTTAATAAATCAGACCCTGATAGGTAACAATGGCTGAAGTTCCACTGCCTTGGTCCCCTCTTCTCCCCCAATCTGCTATTTAGACAATGAACTGCATCATCCCACTAATGAGGTCACTGTGTTCCCTTTTCTTGTTAGCAAATTTTCTTTGTTAGTTTGTAGCATTATAAAACGCAACTGACTTCCAATCTTATAGCGTTGCCTTTCTTTACCCTGGTGGAAGAAGGGTATAATAAACACATATTGCAGGTATTTTTCCT
>NC_092869.1:39120429-39125934 GCF_032062135.1 Pyxicephalus adspersus
AAAAAAAAACGTATTGCCATAAAAAGCCTGTCTTTCTCTCTCCTTTCTCTACTATTGATAAATCCATGCTTGCGTCATTTTTCTTTGAAGTTTAAATTCTCATTGAAAATAATTCATAAACCTTATGATATTTAACTTGATCCTTATTGCTTTCTTGTTATTGAAGCCCAGATAGAGCAATGCATAAAGGATAAATTCCCAACAAATCAGGTTCTTCTTTCTCTCATGTAATGTAAAGGAAGATTGAACATGGGCAGATATAAAAGGGTGGTGGGGGATTCTTATCTGTTGTGGATAGACCAGACGTGTTTGTAACGAACAGTCAAAAAAGTGTATTGTACATATAAGCTATTGGAATTTCAATTTGGAATCACTTTTACTTATCAAAGACAGAACCTTGTGTGCGCAAAGTATTTAGGTCTTTCTGCCCATCAGATCCAACATATCCAAAACTGCAATATATATATATATATATACACACACAAATTATTTAAGATGTTGATAGTTCAGTCATGGGTATGTTCCATAACCATTACAAATTGCATCATTTTGGAACACATGACCCATCAACCCAATGTTATCTATCATTTGATTGATGACCTCAAAATGTTTATTCACAAGGATGTCAGATCTACTTTTAGAATATCATTTACAGCTCATAGGTGTGATATGAATGTCACCAAAACAGAAGGCAAACAGGAAACGTTCATCTCACTTATCTGCCAAGCTTAACTTTGTGTGAACAATATGTTATATTATAATTATTCTCATTACTCAAGCAATCCATTTTTTTTTGTAATTCCATCCATTTTGTTGCTCGTATACATAACAGTATACGAGCAACAAACAGTTTTTTTTTTTTCCTAGCAATCCAAAATGCTTTAGTTTTATACAGTACATGTATGATGTATCTGAAAAATATACACAGACGTCCTATGGAGAGTAATGTTTTCTGTAAATATGTGAAGAAGGCGATTCTTTATATGTTCTCCCCTCCTATTGTGATACTTCCCCCACCTCTTAGATTGTAAGCTCTTCGGGGCAGGGTCCTCCCCTCCTCCTGTGTCCCTGTCTGTATTTGTCTATCATTTGCAACCCCCATTTAATGTACACCGCTGCATATTATGTTGGCGCTATATAAATCCTGTTTAATAATAATGTGCATGCTCCATATAAGTCTTGCTGAAATCTGTTTCGGTTTGGGTGTAGGTCTTCTCAGGCGACTTCTGCATGCAGACCAAAATTTACCTTGACAACCTCTAGACAAAAGAAACAATTGTGGGCCCTTCAACTGTTCATTTTTAGACTCACAGCTGATGGGTAAAAACCTCTTCAATAAGTTGTGAGCACATGTTGAACCCAGAATTTTTTTTTAAGCCAGGTGGAAAGAAATTTTAGGCAGGTGGCAGCGCCTGTATTGTGACCCAGCTCTTCAGAAACAACGCAAAAACAGCCGGGAGGTCACTGAAAAGCGCCGGGTGGTGCGCCCAGCTAAAAGGGGCCGGGGAGAATACTGGTTGAGGTTAACAGTGTGTAGTGTTGCCATTGGCTAATGGTCAGCAGACACGGAAGTGCCACTAGCCACCAATGGGAAGACTGCCTTCATGTCTGTATCTGTCTGTCATTTGCAACCCCTATTTATTGTACAGTGCTGCATAATATGTTGGCGCTATATAAATCCTGTTTATCATTATTAATAATAATAATAATGATGTCTTTGAGGTCCAGCAGGGCAGTCAGGTCTCCATCCATGCTAGAAAGGGCTGAGCTGTGCAAATCTCAGTCCTGGCTAGATAAATACAAATCCTTTGGCCGGTAAACCAGATACTATAATATATATTTTTTTTATCTGCATATTTAGCTATTTGCATAGAGTTCAGATTTAGGCTGTAGTCCAATGTCAAACTTTTCTTTAATATTGTGCACCTTGTCACGCTTTTTTCCTTTTTCTGTTTTAGCATTCCAGCCACAGCGACTTGAGGAGTTTACGGAAAGGCTTATCACCGTACCACTCAGAATCCCAGCTGTCATCGCTTTCCCCATACCAGGAAAACGTAAGGAAACCCTCCATTGACTTTAATTTACTGGTGACATGTGTATATATGGCAGGAAGACGGAGACCGGTCCCCATTGCATCTCCTTTATGGGGATGAATATTTATAAGCTCAGACAATGAATGGGGGGAGATGCATGCCCCCCTAATAGCGCACATTATGAATATGTATAACCCCTCATCCCCAAGGATTCACATAAATTGCTGCAGAAGAATTTATAGAATATAATCTGCTTTATTGTCCGGCTCTGACAAGCCCTTACCATCCTAGATAAGGTGCAGAAGGAAGAAAGAATTTACTTGGAGGAAGTAGCTCGCTCACACAGACAAGAGGGGGAAAATTTTATGTCACTGCTTTGTGCATTCACGATGGTGACAAAACCCAGCGTATAAAAGAACCTTTACAATGCAGAATCCATTGTGCCTCTCCTTGCTCTGTAATTATGCATTTTACAGCAGAGTTATTACACTGAATCATTTTGTAATAGTCGGGGTAGGCTCTGAGTAGTGCTTATAAATGACCTTTGATTGCCATTTACCTTTAAAAAAACATTCTAATAATAAAATAATTTGCTGTGGCCTTTTGTGGGTTAATGGGTGCAAGGATTATAAATGATGCAATGCTGCCCCCAGTGGTTAGTGCTAAAATGGGACCAATCAACCCACATACTGTATATACATATTTTTATATTATTTTGAGGATTCTCACCAATGCACAGGTATTGTGCAAATTGTGAATTTTTTGTGCAATCTGACCTACAAACAAACATGATAGAATGGTATTGATATTACCACCTTTAGATATAATAAAGGCAGTATGCATCATGCTATCCTATCCAGAGAAAATATTATCACCATGTTGCAAAATGCTGAAGAAGGTAGGGCTGACTGAATTTTTGGCATTGCAAAGGCGCATCAGTCCTTGAAATAAAAGTCTTACAGTGTAGGAGATTAAGACATTCCCATAACTAGCTATAATGTTACATGTTAAGTTCTATTTCAGTATTGACACAACTTGAAATGATTTATACCCTAACCTTGGGCATATTATTGTATGATCTCACAATGTGGACATTCTGGGCAGAGGAGCCTGGGTAGCCATACACAACCATCAGGCTATGTTTAGAATAGGGGGCAAGTTTGCAGTGCAGTTACAGCTCGCTTTCACCACTTCCTTTGGGCGAGATGACACATGTAGTATCTACCGGCAACACCCCAATAGAGAAATAATGGGGCATCTGTGAGTAGTAGAACCAGTGATGCTGGGCAGGAGCCCTAGAGGTTGGCAAGGTCGCTGGGATTCATGTGCCAACACTTGCTCTTCCATGGGTCTAAATCCGCCCTAACTGGCCCCTCCATGGTAGGGATAGTTGCTTGGCTAAAGAAATGTTCACCAAAGTGCCATTGTGATAGGTGGTCAAGGTGAGGATTGGGTATTCCTGAAGGACAGATATATTGTGATTCACTTTTTCATCCTAGATTTAGAGAATTGTGCTAACCTATAATAATAACACAGGCTTTTGGGAAATGCCCCAAATGCACTTTCCTAGTGCATGGTAAGGTGTAGTATGCACTCCTTACTGTTCAATTGTGCAAAGCACACCATAAAGCAAGACCTTGTCCATGCATTGTGCAGCCTTTGCTAAACCTCTTTCTCCCAGAAATACATTTTGGCTTTCAGGTGACCCTTGATAGAATTAATTCATTGAGGCCAGCAGGGTGGCTCAAGGGTTAGCAGTCCGGCCTTTGCAGCGCAAGAACCCAGGTTTAAATCTCGGCCCGGAAACTATCTGCATGGAGCTTGCAGGTTCTCCCGTTGTCTGCGTGGGTTTCCTCCGTGGTTTCAAAAAACATGCAGTTATGTTATTTGGCTTCACCCAAAAAAATTAACCTTAGACTGTGCTAAAGACATATGACTATGGTAGGGACATTAGATTGTGAGCTCCTTTGAAGGACAGCTAGTGATATGCACTATGAACTTACTTGTACAGCGCTGCATAATATGTAGGCGCTATATAAATACTGTGTAATAATAGTAATAATTGAGGGCTGGTGGGAAGAATGCCTCCAGTGTTGTGATAATCAAGAGAAAATGCTAACAGTGTTCCTCAAACTGCCATCCTTCTAGGCTGCTAAAAGATCACTGCTGTCATCCTACTGGCTCTGACAAATGGTGTTGAGCCCAGAACTATGCAGGCACTATTTGGGGTTCCTTGAGCTTTGGCTCATTGACCTCCATCCAACAACCACTGGAGGAACCCCGAGGTTCCACAGACCTCTGGTTGAGAATTGCTTGCCTAGTGTGACCTAGGACGTGCAAGCAAATCCATTGCCAGATTTGCACTCAAATCTGATAGATCACCTAAAATTCCCAAAACACTGCATACATATAATATTCTTCACTTCCAATCATTTTTCTTGGATAGAAAGTGTCACTTATGATTGATATTTATAGGTCAGATCCGTTATTTAGGATTGGACAGTTACTAATTTCCCAATAGAGTCATTTCAGATCTGATAGTTTAACAGATCAGAATTTAAAATGGAATGTGTACTAAGGTTTCTTCTTTAGTGCTTTTCTATTGGAATCCATGGAAATCAAATCCCATGCATTAAGACACATGTCAACTTACCACTATGCATATTGACAAGTATCCCGATATATTTCTATTGATTTTAATAGAAAATGCATCAGAGGAAGGAATGCATGAATAATCCCTTAGCATAAGATTCAATCACATGTCACAATCCACTGGCAGGATCAACAAATAAAACTGAGCAGGGGTCCTCCAAAGAACCAAATCTGCTGTATCCATTCTGTATCTTACATATCATTTTTGATTTTGATCCAACGGCGTCAGAGTAAAAGTAAGATGGGATTTGGAAATAGAAAAGAGCATTTATCCTTTTAATGTTACTGAGGCTTGAAAACACATAACACATCTGTTTCCCAAAGAGCACTTCATTAAATGTTATTGTCTTTACAAACATCTGCCAGGGAGATCTCCAAAGAGAATTATCTTTACTTTGTAACTCCCTGGCTGATACGATGCAAGTCTTTATCCTAAGAATGAATTCCAGGCATCTTATGATGAGATTTACACTGCTGTTGTATCATTTACAGGGATACAGACTTGTTTATTTGAAGCTGAACTCAGTCAGTCTTGCACAGTTATATCAGCTCTGATTTCCATGCACACTGTGAGCTTCTCTGTGTGCATTAGAAGCTGCAGCATAAGCCTGCTTTATTTTATGTCTGTCCTCAATGACAGATCCCCCAGTGACCGCTCTCCTCAGTAATGGACTTCCCCAGTTTTTGATCTGTTTCTGCAATGGATTCATGCAGCCACTTCTGTCTCTCCAAAGCAGTGAGAATGTTTTGTAGGGAGAATCAGCCAACCCTGCCCACAGATTATTATCACATCCATTATCATAATAAAGCATCACAACCA
>NC_092869.1:39126337-39140442 GCF_032062135.1 Pyxicephalus adspersus
AGCTCCTTTGAGGGACAGTTAGTGACACGACTATGGACTTTGTACAGCGCTGCGTAATATGATGGCGCTATATAAATACTGTATAATAATAATAGAAGAAGGAAAAGCAACTGCATGGCCAAGTGTGACTTACATATATTACAAAAAAAAAAAAAAAAACTGTCCACAAATGCAACTTATTCCCTTGGGAACAGTTGACCCTGTGGCAGAATGCTGCAATGGCCATAAACAAACCTGATGTACATAATAAAATTAAATATCCTCATCCAATATAAACATTTATGAACCGTTCACATGATCTACAATTGCTGCATATTTGATAAAGGTAAACAAAATTGTGATAGATAGCCTGGTAAATGCCAATCAGAAAAATCGCCTACACATCCAAACATCTATATTGTGAGGGGCATCAGCAATCTTGTAATGTTACAGATACATTGCCCAATATTTGATTGATTTTGCTTTTATACAAGTGTTTCCCCCTTCCCTAAGGCTGGGTTTGCATCTGTTTGGTGCAGTGCGTATTACCCAATGTAACACTTTGGTATGCTGTGGTGCCATTCATTCTGAATGTCATCGCAGTACCATTGTGTCTTGTAATGTTACTTTGCATTGTGCTGTGCTGTATTTAGGGAAAAAAAAAAAAAAACACAATCTGGGCATTGCAATGTGTTAGCACACCATGAGATTGGGGCCTATAGCTAAATACACATCAGATAAATGTTGCGTACAGCTGTCCGTCGATCCATCCAGGCTGTGATACAGCAGGGAGTCACAAGCTCACCCTCTCCCTGTTTCTATTTCATTAAAGCAGAACAGTGCTGTGTCCAGTACTAGTTCCTTCTCCTGACACAATCCCAAAAGATAAGCCCCATACAGACATCAGGTTTCTGGAAGTTAAGTCTCGAGATAATTTTCCAAGAGGATCTTTAAAAGACCATTTACCTTTTTCCTTGATAAGCCAGGCCAGTGAGATGTCACTACTAACCTAGCAAGTGAGATTTTGCAACAGGGGTTTGGAGTAGGAGTTGGGCCAGCAAGAATCTTTTCCATTGGAAAAGGGGTTCCTTTGCCAGGGTGATTCAGAATCGCTGGCCTGACATGACCCCAAGAAACAAATACAAGCATTAAAACATTGGGCCCGATTCTTTAAAAGTTCTCCAAGGCTGGAGAGGATACACTTTCATCGGTGAAGCTGGGTGAACCAATAAACCTAGAATTAATCTGGTTCAAGATTGAAAACATTGGCTATAGCAAATGACTTTAAAGAAATCCATTACAGGTTTGCTGGATCACCCAGCTTCACCAATGAAAGTGTATTCCCTCCAGCCTTGGAGAGCTTAAATTAATCAGGACCTTTATTGGAAGTCCCTACTATGACAATGCTACCCGTTTAGGAGTGTTGTGTGTTTTTAGGGGCTTTTCTTTAAGAAAATCAAGGCAGTGCTGAGGTTCAAAGGACAGTTGGAGAACATGTAAAAACACTAATAGGGGGTTTTATGGACATCCTTCTCTCTTGCCCAAGTAAAGCAGGATCGGAGTCGATTGGATGGGCTGATATTATAATAAGGCGCAGCCTTTCTTAACATGGAACCCTTGAAATTGCCTTCAAGTCTTTAGGGAACCTCTTCTATAATTTCTATAGCTTACAGTACATTAGTGTGGTGGTCATTGGGAAGAGTTCCTCCTACATTGCTGACTATTGGGAAGAATGTCACCCTTACAGATAGCCAAAATAATCGCTGGGCTCACTTGATCTGACCTGAGAATCACAAATTTCCCATTGCTCAAGGAATCCCTAGCAATCCATGGAGGAACCCTGATGAAGTATAAAACACAGCTACCCAACCACCATAAAAGAAAAAAATGGAAGTAATTATTTGGAGGGGCGGCTTCTTTTTTTATTGATAAATGATCGCAGTGCTGCTTCTAATCATTCGAATAAAGAATGATCCCTGATGCTGGGCTGTGGGGCCCACAATGGAATAATAGACAATCATCCCCAACACCAGGCGTTGGGATTCTGGGAGCTACCCATGGTCTCTATTATTGGTAATTGGTTCATTTATTCAACAGCTGTTTGTATTATTGCAATTGTGTTACCCTGCGTGGTTTTGCCCTGGGGCTTTTCCACATTGGCCGGTCCCCCCCTGGTGCATGGGAGCCCCGGCTGTGACCGGTAGCGGGTTCCTTTTTATGCCAGCTTTATTTTGGCATATTTAATATTTGCTGGCAATTGTTCAGCAGCTTCAGAATCTCTCCATAGCATTCCCCCTCGCTTGCGTGTGTGCGTGATCGCTCCCTTTCCCGAGCGTCATCTTATATAACCAGGATGCTCGTTGATTGCTGAGCAGATGCTGCCCCTGTCACATTATGTGCTAGATCTGAGTGCGAGCGCTCGGCTGGAGATGGGACCTTGCGTGGCTGACAGCTCTTTAACTACTCAGCTAGAATGTTCAGCACGCAGCTGCTTGGCGAGCCAAACATCTTAGGTTTCAAAGAGCACCTGTACTGCTAAGAAGAAAAAAATATATATGCTTCAATGTAGATGGGAAGACAATGGGATTGAGATACTAAAAAATATGAACTGTTCACTTTTCTTTATTTCCTTGCAAGAGATTTTGCACTCAGCTTAGTGAATGTGGTGACTTTGCAAAGAATATCCAAACAATAATGAAGGCCATTGGTAACTCCCAATCACATGCAAGAAATTCCAAAACCAGGATTTTTCCTTCACGTCATACATGGATGAATGGATCAGTAAGCAAAGTGAAATATCCTTTGCCAAAGGGTCAATTCATTTTGCTAAGTGAAACGCCTGTATTGCTTTGCTAAATCAACTCCAACTCCAGATCAGTGGCTTATGGAGCCCCATGAGAAGCAAAAAGTCGTTGATTCTTAATCAATTAAAAAATAAAAATAAAACAAAAAACTAAACGCCCCAAAAGTCTAATCAATTTTTAATTGAAATTATGTCCATATTGCAGTACAATTAAACAGTTTTACTCCTTTTAGACATTTTCATCTATTCCAGAGGTGTCAAATACAAATACACAGAGGGCCAAAACTAAAAACTTAGACAAAAGTTGTGGGCCAATGAAATTTGTTGAAAAAAATTGAGAAAGTTTTTCCTTCTCACTAGATTTAAATCTTTTCACATTGAAACAGAGAGGTCATTCAATCTGGAACAATCCTATAATAGAGGAAGAGGCATAAGATTTTATTTTTACTTCAGAAAAAAATCTTATGCCACATTCTCTATTTGTAGCCTTCCGAGTTAAATTTTAATGGCAACCTTTTTGCACAGGCTAACAATAATAATAGCAATTTTCTTCTATGAAAAGGTAACCATTCTGGGCCAGGCCAGCTGCAGTTCAGATTTAGGATTCCTTTGGGGGCCAAAAAAAGGTAGTTGGGGGCCAGAGTTTGACACCCCTGGTCTATTCAAATCCAAAATATGGTATGGCTAGCTAATTTTTATTACCCAAGGACTACAATGTGACGCATGCTAACCTCTCATCTATATTCTAGGGCCCCACACGGTTACCATCAGATCCCGCCTCCACTCCCCCTACTGGTTACATCTCAGTGGTGCAGAAACCAGAGGCAGTAGTGCATGCGATGAAGGTATGTAAATAGGGAAAAAGAATGGGAAAGCAGCCTCCCGATTACTATTAAGTTGTATCTTGAAAATGGTGCATGGTCTTTCTTGCATGATATCGATTTTGTAATAAGGCCATTCAGACCAGCACAAGGCACATAATGCAGTCTTGTTACATGTAGTCATGCTCCATGCAAATAGTTGTCAGAGGAGGAGGCTATTATAGAACACACAAGTCAACTGGAATGTTTAAATGACTGTTGCAAATGGATTTTAATGCCCACCAGAAGTCTGACAATTGTTGGTTGTTGATTTCCTGACTTCTAGATACAATCCTTGAGTTTCTGGGACTACCTAACAGTATTAAAAAAAACATTGACATGGTTTTTAAAAGCTGAACTTTGTGTAGGGCATCATTCAAAAAGCAGTTATTCATCAAATCCCCCAGCAGGTGGAGCTTTGCTGCTTCCAGGTCAGCCTTCCATTTCCTCACTTACAATGCAGGACTGCTGCTCCTGCATCATAAATGAAATCATCAGGGTTTCAACTGATGGAGCACCAAAGAGAAAGAAGTACTAGTGACATGAAGAGAAAGCATAGAGCACGGGATCAAATAAATAAAATGCATTTTAAATGCCACCCTAAACAAAAATGAGCATTCAACCCTTGCAGAGTGGGCAGCCCCTATGTAAGGTTAATTCTGAAATTTCCTGCTTTATCTATATTATTTTATACCGCTGTGCGTACACAGTAACTGAGACAATGGACCTGACTTATTAAAGCTCTTCAAGACTATCATGGGAGAACCTGGGTGATCCAGGATATTTGGAATGGATCTGGTCAAAGACTGAAAATACTTGATGATTTTTAAATTATCCATTTCAGATTTGCTGGATCATCCAGGTTCTCCTATGATAGACTATATTCTCTTGTCTTGGAGAGCTTTAGCAAATCTGAACACTGTTTATTAAGCTGAAAAGTCAAATTTAAAGCAGAAAATATGCTGGTTTACCTATGAAAGATGATAAAGTGTAATTGAATGGTGTTTCTCTATAAGGTCTTCCATCGACATCTCAGACTGGTAAAGAATATTACAGTTCAGTAGCCGATTGATGGAATAGTCTAATATTTGGCCATATTAAGACCCCCGGATGGGTTAATATGACCAATCTCTCCCAATCAAAGCTATAGAGAGGGGGTGCAGAATTTAGAATACAGCCTTGGATAAAAAAATCCTTATTTTCCTCCAGGTGCTAGAGGTTCATGAAAATTTGGACAGACAGGCCCCTGACAGCTACGAGGAGGACCTGAGCGAGAAGGAGAAGGCGATTGTCCGAGAAATGTGCAACGTGAGTACCTAATGTCCCATCCAGTGCTGCACCGGTCACCTCATATAGACAAAGGTGCCGCCAGTTGTCCCATCTTTGGATTTAAGAAAGACTTTAGTAATAATGTGACTGGTGCCATTGTTGTCCTCTTTTTGGAAAACACTCTTGCACCCTGTTAAACTGAACCAGTCACTGACCCAAATGAAGTCTCCATTATTAGCTAGGACTGCACATGCAATAGCAGCGTGCTTGTTCCACTTCAGTAAGTTATGGCATTGGAAACATGTGGAGACCGGCATCTAGTATTCCCTAAAATGTGGCCAATTTTACCCAGGGTGTCAACTGATGCTGGAGTCCTGATGGAGCCACCCAGTGAATTTCCCAAGTTTTGCACCTTAAAGAAAATCTTTTAAATCTCCGTTTATCATTCAGTGGCCGCATTAGTTTGTCCTGTATTATTAGCCAGTGATCCTGCAAAAACCACACTTCCTGTCCTATGGTGACAACATTCGCTATTATTACATAGTATTTATATAGCGCCATCATATTACGCAGCGCTGTACAAAGTCCATAGTCATGTCACTAACTGTTCCTCAAAGGAGCTCACAATCTAATGTCCCTATCATAGTCATTAATGTAGTCCAAGGTCAATTTTGGGGGGAAGCCAATTAACCTAACTGCATGTTTTTGGGACGAAACCGGAGTACCTGGAGGAAACCCACGCAGACACAGGCAGAACCTACAAACTCCATGCAGATAGTGTCCTGGCTGAGATTCTAACCTGGGACCTAGCAGTGCAAAGGCCAGAGTGCTGCCCATATTGTATCTAAACAAGCTAAATACAATGGAGTTGAGGAAGTGGGTTCTGTCCACCTGGAACAGCTACATAAGAATAGACAATTGGATTTGGGTTCTCCTTTAAAGCACAGACTTTTTTTTTCCTATAAAAGTGCCTTTTGGTGCAGTAATCACCTTTAGTTCAGAGCCGCCCCGACGATTCTTGTCTTGCCCCTAGATGTTAAATCAGAAGGAATGCAATGGCAGCAGCCCAAGCAGAATTAAAGTGGTCACCTAACCCCATTGCTCGTTCTCCTCCGACAGCTACAGAAAAAGTTGTACAGACAATGACAGGGCAGAGAGGATGGGCCAGCACAGACCGCAATTGGACACCCCCAAAAGAGGAAGGGAGCTGAACAATTTTCAATCCACATTGCAAATTGATAAACCATTATCAGTATTTTCCCCAGGGGCCAGTGGCAGCCCAATTTTTTTTAACAACCCAAACAAAGCCGGGTGGTTACAGAAAAATGCCGGGTGGTGACCTAGCTAAAAAGAGTAAAAAACACTAAAAGGGAAAATTTAAAGTATTTTTGTGGGTGTCAGGTTGGTGACCGGTTCCCTTTAACTAGAATCTCTTACTATGTATCTGCACTCGGCTGGAGGAATATGTAATGTACATACGTCCGTCTGTTCTTTTGCAGGTGGTATGGCGAAAACTGGGAGATGCCGCCAATTCCAAACCTTCAATCAGGCAACATCTGTCTGGAAACCAGTTCAAAGGACCTTTGTAGAACTAAATCTCCATTCTCTTCCCTTTAGCGGAAGATCCAAGGCACTTGTATTGATGAACTCTGTATACTGTGACTTGAGGTCGTTAGATAAGCTGGAGACACCATAGACTGTACAGATGTCTGCTGATTTTACTGGACCTTTCATTTTGTATTCTTCATCACTTGTACAGATGTTAGATTGATAAAAAAATGGGGGGGATATAAAACCACTAAATGTCTCCTTTGTCTCACTCACACGCTCCTATAGATGACTGTACTGGAGTTTAGAAGAGGGGACCCCAATTGGTGGCTCTTCCATAGATCACTGTAGCAGAGTTTAGATGAGGGGGCCCCAATTTTTGGCTCTTTACCTGTCTGCCTAGCCTGACCCCCCGCTACGACTTTAGATCAGCTGATGAATTTTTGTGCGAACAGTTTTTTTTTCTTATGAGGCAATTAGTGCTACACACTGGATTATCCCCCCCGGAAATCACATCCAGAATTTTGTGCATTTTATTTAACACAAATCGGGATATTTTTGTATAGAATAAGAAGCGTAGCTTCAAGAATTCTGGGATTTTTTCCCCGCCTTCCCCCATGTTTTGTGAACTCTCTCCAGGGCAAAATATTGCCGATTTAGGTTTTATTTAAAGGAACTTGGGAACAAAAAAAATAATCTTAACCAGGACTTTGTAGATTTTTATTTGGTAAAGACCAAAATTTTCTCTTGTATTTTTTTCCTCCAAAGTGCTGTATATAAAGTGGATGGATTTCTATTTTGTTACACTGTATTAGATAACGTAGAAGTTGACAGAGAAAAATATATTCCTTTTATGCCGGTATATTAAAAATTCTGTATACAGGAGGTGCAGATTTTGTTTTTGTTTAATGGGTACCTGTTTGCTGGTTACATAAGGAGGTGTCTGGATATTCCTGCAGCTGTTCCGATCGGGAAAAGCCCCAATATTTTCTAGTAGTATTGCCATGAGCCACATTTCCCATTGGCCCTATGATAGGCAGCTTTATTAAGCAATAAAAATGGATAGTTTACTGGCATTTTTAGGTTGGTGACAGGGTCTCTTCAAAGTGCATCAAAATCCAAACCTTGTTGTATATAGCCTTACATAGAGTAATTAAAGAAAAAAGAGAGTAGGTTTTGGGACTTTAAGGCCAAATTAGGTACTAATGACATAGCTTAAATTATTTCAATATCAAACATATAACAACCATATTTCATACATTGCTTAAATAAAAACAATATCTTCTGTGCTAGACACCAAATCAATGGGTTCTAGATTGTCGACATGTTTCGCGGAATAAAAGATCAGGACGGTTTCATGAGATCTATAATGTCAGTACATGATCTAGCAATTAATTGTAAATGAACATATAACATACATAAGCAATACATACATGTATAAGGAAGAACAAGATTGCCTACATCGGTTCTTTTTGATTTAAAAAAAACTGGGGATGTGGCCTATTGGCAGTTTGAGTGGAGGAAATCTCACCTTACTATAATTACATAGAGTAATGCCAAACAAACCTAATCATCTATGTCTCTGCTAGGAGGATAGGCTTTCTTTATTTGTCCTGGTGACCATTGCCTCTAGAACAAAAATTGATGACAAAATGTTATAACAGTCACTGGAACAGGAGAGGAGAAGAAATCTTTTTGGGAACAACTGCCTAAGAACGGATTCCCTTGCTCAAAATAAAATGATGGGGATTTGAAAATAACATTTTGGTCAATGATTCTTTGATTTCTTGTATACAGAAATGTTTCTGGGAACCATTCAGTGGCTCCAATACGTCCTCAGTGCCATTGTGCAATTTCCCTATGGGTCTATACAGCAAATAACCCTTTGGTCTATAGACTCATACAAATCCCAAATTCTCACCATTTAAGGTTACAGAAAGCAGAAAATAGATGGAGCTCCTCTGCTAGTCATATAGGAGTTCTCACTTGGCTCAGTCGACGCAGATGCTGCAAGGCATAATACTTGTCTGCCATTATAAAAATAGGTCCTTCCTGAGAACATACATAAGAGTCCAGAAAAGCTTGTGCAGAGCCTCCATGATCCTGTCCACCCAACATTTGCCAGGCTAATATGAGCACCCTAATGGTCCAAAACAGCACAGTTACTGGGCAAGCTGGTAGCTGGAGGTTTAACCCCAACATCTTAAAATCAAAATTCTTATCAAGGGGGAAGAAGTTAAAAAAGGACACGAACAACTGCAGGCACCTTGTAGAGGATCTTTTTACTCTTAAATATTGCACGGCTACATTAGGCATGGATAACAGGAAGACTCCCACCCCCCTATATGCATCCACCTGTTCTGATACATCCATTCTAACTATGAATATTGCTTTGGAATAAAGCTTGAAAGGTTGCAAAAGGCCATTGGCCCTGGTCATCAAAGTATAAAATACCGCCTTGTTAGAAATAGTGGCAGATCGTTTCAAGATGAAAGAAACAAGCCACATCCAGGTGTGTTGATGGCTTGTTGCAAGCCTTGTGGAGTCATTCATGGGTAACAGTAATTACCTTCCAAGATTTAAGCTTTTGGAAAGATGACAACTGGATCTTAAAACAGGAATGGTATGAACGGTCCCAATCACAAATGCCTATACCATCTTTGTTCCTACCCTAAACCCAAATTTTCTGCCCTTGGCTTTATAAGCACTGGAGCCATGACCAGGGATTCATGGTATTCAGGAGACCATTGGATATCTAACAACTTCTTTTGATCTGTGAGACCTTGAGCAATTACAGAGCCAGGATATCCATCACTACTGTCCCCTACACGACGGTTTTATCAATCACATTGTATAGGTTAATGATGTACAGTGACAAACATTTTATCAAGTCCCTGATGCTTCGGGGTATTTTTGGGTATCCCAACACACGGTATTGATGGCGGCGCTTAATGGATGGGACGTGTAGAATCCGAGGGGCTGTGCGGGGCTTCGGAGGTCAATGTGTTTTGCTGGTAAGCAGTCCGAAATGAAAGCATTTACAGTGCGAAGCCAGGAAGGGGATTGCAGAGGAGAATGGACCTTTTGTATGAAAGGAATTTGCTCACTTGGCAGTTCATTCCCTCTGCTATTTGATTGCATTAAGGCCCCCACACTCTGGAATAAAACTCAAGGCTCTTATACCTGTCCTATAAAAAGCAGCACTGTCATAGAAATCCACCTCAATGGAAATCAGCATGTTAATTCTTCTTTGTACTATACAGAGGGAAAAAGAGAAATATGGGGGGATAAAATATACCCTGTTATGAAGTTGTTTATAGAAACTCATTGGGTGAATTGAGGTTTTGGATAGTGAAAACAATTTCACTGCATAACTAAACCATCAAATAGGGGTGATTTTATTCAGATACCCAGACAGCTATAATACAGATATCAAGTGATGAAAAACACAAGAAATAAACCATGTTTAGGAGTTGGAATTCCAAAAACAGAACTTCATATACACCCCAAGAATCACCCCTCTGTTTATAGCTTTAAAGCCATTTCCAATCCTGCTAATATACCAACCTCAGAAATCCCAGTTTTCTGTTTATCGGCTTTGAGCACATAAAAGGATGCATGAAAACCAACACTAAAAGTTACTGATGCCTTAGGAAGATTTGAAGTGTTGGTGGTAAATGGTTTTGATCTATTTGGTTGCTATTGTGTTTGGCAACATGGAAGTCAAGATGGAGTATCTATGGCACCTTTTTGCCTTGCCAGTGTATAAATTACAAGATTACCTAAGCAGAATTGGAAATATTACAAATATTTTAGTAGGGAATTCAGCTTACATATACATAAAAGGGTCAATAAATAGAGTTTTAAATGTGACATTCACCGAAACAGTCCCTGATGGAGAATCTTTTAGATCCATGCGTTTCAATGCCTGCAATTGCAATTCTCTACCAGGGAAGTTTTTAGTGGATTTCAGATTTAATGCTGCCATATATATTTATTAGTTTGTGGACCTACACCTAAATTATGTGGCCAAAAGTATCCGGGGACACCCCCAAATAATGAGTTCCAGCAAAGGGTATTGTCAATGCTGCATCATACAAATAAATCTTAGACAATTGTGCTTTTCCAAACTTTTGATAACCATTTGGGGTGGGCACTTTCTATTCCAGCATGACTGTACCCCACGTACAAAGCCAGCTTCATAAAGACATGGTTTGTTGGGTTTAGTGTTGATTGGCACAGAACCCCAACGTTCACCCTACTGCTCACCTTTGGGATACATTGGAACTCCAGTTGAGAGCCAGGTCTTCTCATCCAACATCGGTACCTGACCTCACAAAGGTTTTTTTGTGGCTGAATGGCAGCTGCAACAAAGCTGACCACTTCTATAGTAACGACCATGGTTTTGGAATGAGAAGCCCAACAAACACATATAGATGTTATGGTCAGGTATCCACAAACCTCCGCTCACATATCATATATTCATACTAGTAAGAGTTTTCTTATCCTTAATTTATTCCTAATAATTCCACTTCTTTTCTGAACACCAAAGAGAAAATTATCATTCAAAACCTGTTTATAGCGTGCCAAAGTCTGCATTCCTCCGCAGCCTCTTTCCTGTCATTTTGCATTCACGTCTCTGCAAAATAAACGATTAGCGTAGTAATTATGAATGCCCTCCATTGTGCACGTTCAATTACTGCCAAAGTGCTTTGGAGGAAATATGTCCTTCTCTACAAGATATGACGGCTGAGGAGGACTCTTTAGGAACAACATTTGCTCTAATTGATAGCTCATTAATAAATTAATGAATATATGAAGGAATGGTTATTTTAATAATCATTAAATATGCATTTGCATCCTTTGACTGATGCACAATTATCAACTGCCCCGGATAGCCTGGGAGAGAGTTACAGGTCATCAATATTTGCTGGAAAAGTCCTGGGATTTTTGAAGTGTCAAATTCTAAAGAGTAATGAGACGATGTAGATCTGAAATGGAACAAAGGTAAGTCACATATGCATGTCGGAGAGGTGAGTGTAATGAATCCCCTCTTGCAGAACATTTAAAATTAAGGTCCTAAACAGTTCTCCGGTACTACAACAAATCCTAATGCACATTAAACTGGGAATACAGTTGACAATCGAAAATCTGGCCACCAATAATCCGGATCCTTCAATTTTCCGGCATGAATTTTGGATCGCATTTTTAATACAGGGACTGTAGTACACTGTTTGGCCACTTATGTTTTGATGGCGCTGTTCTCTAGATACAGCTGTTAAGTCTTGCTTGCTACACTAAATACATGTTGAGACGTCCCTGCAGCCTGCTCCCTGGAACTGTGCCAAATGTCCATGGGTGCTGTGAGAGGTAAGCTGGCCTGTGTGTGGAAGTGAGTAAAACTTTTAAAAATCCAGAATTTTCGAAAATCCGGCATACCTCAGGTCCAGAGATTGCCAGATTTTTGAATGTCAACTATAAACGTAAAAAATGGAAGCAGACAGGCTCTTTTTTTGCACAAGAAACATTCAACTTACGAACAAACCTACAGTCCCTAACTCGTATGTAACCCTGGGACTACCTGTACAACAAATGTACCTACCCGCCCGTAACCCTCATCGAAGTTATGTAAGTTGTTCCATGCCAGTCCAAATAGCTGAAGACCCCATCCCCCGAAAAAATATGTCTGCACCGACAAAAGGAGCAAGGGGAGGAGCGTCTCGTTTTAAGTGCGTTAGCACCAAAAATGATGCATTGGTGAGAAGCTTTGCATTGTCAGATTCACTAGCCATAGCAGGAGTGAATCCTGCTGTTCACCTATTTACAATCACAATTATGAATTATATTTGTGTAATAATGAATATATTCCAGTTCTTGCAAAAGCACCAAATTTGGAAATAGTCTGATAGAAAACACACAGACCCTGACCAGTACATTACAAAACAACATCTCCAATCTGCATCAAATGGAAGTTGCACTTCAGAAAAACGTATTCTGAAAAATATGGAATTAGGTTGTTTGACGACCAAATAAAAACAACCTCAATATACAACATAGTAACATTTAACTGAACTACTTTGGAAACAGTGCAAAGATATTTCATAAGTGTCTTTTAGAACAAAAATACATCACAAGGCTAAAGCTACGTACACACTTCCAATAGTTTTCACCCGATAATCGGCTTAGGGCCGATATCAGATGAGAATTTGAAGTGTATACAGCGCGTTCTTCATCGTCCAAATGACTGTCCTGGGGAATCCACAGAGGATGAACGATCATGTATGTGAAGGGGGACAGCGCGCAGTGAGATGCCGCTGCGTCGTTCTCCCCTCTCCATAGAGCAGAATGGTGCTGTATGTACAACACTCGTTCATGCATCGTGGAGTGCTTAGTTGTTGAAAGGATCGTGAAAGATCCTTTCCAACGATTACAATTTCAAGTGTGTATGTAGCTTAAATACTAGAGTGAATAATATAAACAGTTTCAAAATCCACTGGTTATACCAATTATACAACAAGAAAAAAAATTCCACATCTACAACAGAGAAACTTAGCAGTATCAAAGAAAACTTGCCTGAAATAATCAAATACAGTTCCCCAGACACACACGTAGCAATGTCCAACCTGAATGTTGGTTCAGGTATAAGTTGTGCTGTAAAATAAACTTGACTGTGATTCAGACACCACTATCAATAAACATAATGCAAGGTTGCTGCTGGTGGGGAAAAGTTTCGTTTGTCTGGAGCAAAAAAAAACAAAGTTGCTTGAAAATGAAGCTAGAGTTTGCAATGAGCTATCGATCCATTGTCTTTGTATTACAAATGAATAAGCGTCAGCAGAATGCAAACGTATTCTGAACAGAAGATTCTTCCCTTTTCTAGAATAACATAGTATCTCCAGAAGCCAAGCAGGGTTTCTGCCAAACCACTGAGCCACAAAACCACAATTACACTCTGCACACTGACATTCACTCATTGAGAACCATGCACACAATAGAAAGACTATGGGAAAAATATCTGCCGGTCACAGGGACTTTAGGTAGGCCACCAGGTCTATGTCTCAATCAAGTGGAATAGAAGGGAAAATATTTGAGGTCATAAAGAGCTCATACACCAAGAACTGCTGTAACATTAAAGATATTTGAGAAAGGTATATTGAAGGTCCATGGAGTTATAGAATTGGATTGTATATCTGTACTGGCTGCAGCTCTAGGATCCTACTCAGGACCAGGACTCGCTCTATGCCAAGGCAAAGTTCCTGCCATATGTTGATGACCTCCTATTAATGGGTGGAAGGATAAGAAGACAAAATGGGCATGTTGGAGAACTACGAACTATCAAGCCAAACAATAATAATAATAAAAAATTCATAGTATTCCAAATACAAAACTCAAATTAAGAGTTCTTTGACATTACCTTGGGGAGTTTGAAGCCAGCTGTAGAGGCCCGGACCGACAGGGCATGTAGGACATTCTATGCCAACATCAGCTGTTCTACCTAAAATTACCAGACCAACCCAAAACCATCCACCCAATTCAACCCAACGGGCACAAAATCTGTTTCCTAATCAGTTCTTCCAAGATAAATTCCAACAATGCTTTCAGGGCTACGCTGGGCACAAAGATTTGCACAGAATGTTTTAGCACTT
>NC_092869.1:39142100-39145989 GCF_032062135.1 Pyxicephalus adspersus
TGTCTGTATTAGTCTGTCATTTGCAACCCCTATTTAATGTACAGCGCTGCGTAATATGTTGGCGCTATATAAATCCTGTTTATTAATAATAATAAAATAATCTTCGGCTTTACCTAAACATTGTACCACCAGTATCCAATCCAATGTCAGGTCATGGGGGGCTAACACAAAAACTTGATTTGGTTAAAGTTCTAAGCCCCCTTGGCTGTAACGTGTAAATGCTTACAAATCTGTGATTATGATAAAGCAACATTGGCACTCACCCAAATTGACCCAAATTGTGATCTCTCCAATACATACAAAGGTACTCCGTATATCTGTACTCATTCTAGGTTTCCCTATATAACCAAACATTTACAACAATTGTTATACCCATATTCTACTAACGTTAAAACTCACGAGTTATTCTTCATGTGATAATACATTTGTATCTAGAGATAGGTGACACCTAAGTGATCCTTCCATCTGATAGAACTCTTCTGCACATTGGCACACAATATATAAATGTATTACAATGCCATTCATTCTGAGCCTCCGGTTCACACATACCAAGATATCATGGCTGCAACCTCTGCTTTTTGATCACATTCTATAACAGATCTTTGTGCAGTGCCCATATCTATCTGCACATTGGTTTTATTAGGGCCCATTCACCAAGTATTTTTAGTTCTAGGGATTATGTTTTGTTTAAAAAGGGCAAATAACTTTTATTTTAATAGTGTAAAATTGGCAATTGTGTCTGTGCCCACTCCTCACCAGGGTAGGTCAAACTGGGCAAATGGCCAGCACCCTTAGGCAGCAATCTGGAATGCTGAGCGTTTGGGGCCCCAGCAACTTCATTTTTTTCCCTCATTTTGTCCAAACCCATCCCTGCTCCAAACCATGACCTGCTAAACAGTAATCAAAGACAGCAATGCACAGCTACTAAGAATCCCTGTATATGGCAGCAGCATTGTATGACCAGCAATGTTTGCAACAGGAAAGCTTGTCATTTTTTGGAGTGCTTTGTTTCATTGCCAGTTTAGATTTAACTTTTGCTTATGTTGGTTGTCTGGCTTTTCATTTCATCTAGGAGCTTCAAATTACATAAAACACATAGCTTAACATTAAACTAAACAAATATGCATGACAAGTCTCTGTACACATTCATAAAATTGTGATTCTTGTGGAATTGTAACAAACTTACTTTTTGTGCTTGGTTAGTCCTCCGCTGTTAGTGGTGAATTGATGTCTCATTTTGCTTACACACACTTAAGTTTCCTTTGGTGCACTTCCTGAGTTTCACTGGTTTCCAACAACTTCAGCACTATAGACTCCCATCCTCAGTCACCTGTATGCTTCAGGTGTGCTGTACACCTGCAAGGGGGGCCGGCCGAACATGCATACCACTCCTGATTGGTTAAATCCCCCTGATTAAAGTGCATGTTCCCCTCACACCATGCATTGTGCTTACATGTGTGAATTAAAGGATCCCAATATATGATATAAAAATGTTTATCTAGGGTTGGTATGCTTACTTCTATTTATAAAATTATGATCCTAGTCATCTAGGAAACAGCACAATCCAAATCTATGATCTCTATTATATCATAGCAAGATATCATGGCAACCTCTGCTATTTGATCACATCCTACTGACAGGTCTTTGTGCAGTGCCCATAACTTCACATTGGGTTTATTAGGGCCCATTCACCAAGTATTTTTAGTTCTAGGGATTTTTGTGTTTTGTTTAAAAAGGGCAATTATCTTTTATTCAAATAACATTGGCAATTGTGTCTGTGCCCACTGCTTGGTAGGTCAAACTGGGCAACTGCCCAGCACCCTTATGCTGGAAGCTGGAATGCTGTGCATTTGGGGCCCCAGCAACTTCATTTTTTCCCATTTTGTACAAAACCATTCCTGCTCCAAACCCTGACCTGCTGTCAGAGGAGAAAACCCTGGACTTAGAATGCAAGGAAGGCTGTGTTACAGAAGACTCACTGCAAGTCGAGTTGCAAATCGCTGGACAAAACCCCCAAGTCGAGTTCCAACCTCTGGTATACGGTATATTAGATTGTGAGCCCCTTTGAGAAATGGTCTGTGATATGACAACGGACTTTGTAAAGCGCCGCATGATATGTTGGTGCTATATAAATATAGGAAAATAAAGGATTTGCTGCTAACATAACGGTTCCATTTACTTTAGCACACCACTAGCCAATGCCTTGTGCACAGGGGGGACCTACACAGGGGCCAAAATAAATAGAACTGCAATGTAACATAGTTTGTTGCATTATCATTCAGTAAAATAAATATTTATTTGGTTGTTGGATTCGTTTGATATTTGACATGAAGGACCAATATATTGTGAGGTCGTCTCATTCCGAAATATTGGTGTGAATAGGATTCTAACCAACACTAAAGCTTTGCATAGATGTCCGATAGACGTCAGAGAATTGTCAGATCGTGTCCAGTGATAGATGAACAAATGAGCGCTGTACACACAATGCCATTCTGTTCTATAGAGAGGGAGAACGAGCCAGCAAATTGCACCCAGCTGTGCCCTCCTCGTGGGACATGAACAGTAATTGTTCATCAATCCAGCATCAGATTTTGCCTTGGTTGATGATTATCTGACCGGTGTACATAAATTTATTCCTTACTGGAAGGGAGACCCTTTTATTATCTCATGTGTGGCTGTTTACTGAATTCCCCAATCCAAGGCTTTAGGTGGTTTCCATATTTATAAATGCTAGATAGGGACCCTTTAATATTATTAGTAAACAGGATTTATATAGCGCCAACATATTACGCAGCAGTGTACATTAAATACGGGTTGCAAATGACAGACTAATACAGACAGTGACACAGGAGGGGGAGAGGACCCTGCCCCAAAGAGCTTACAATCTAGAAGGTGGGGGGTGTATCACAGACCCCTGGTTGTGATCCTTACCTGGGGAGGGTAAAATAACTCTGCAGTTTTTTGATCAATAAACAGAGGGTTATCCAATTCCAGTGCACAAGGGCCACATACAGGCACAAAATATATGCAGATCCTGGCCCTGGAGGACTGGGGTTGGACAGCCCTGCATATCCATTGATAATGTATAATTTTATTACTTAGTGGTGAGTGTAGTGGATATAGTTTATATGTATAGTTTATGAACTGCACACTGGGGACATCTGTACGGCATGGAGCCTTTATTTGCGCTGCAGTCACTATGACCGTCTATATATTTTAAAGCAAATATTTGTCTACTTATATATAGTTGCTTAGCAATGACATGTTTTGCCTTGAAGTATCTATATATAATTTTATTTGTGGGTGGAAATAAGTTGTCCTTATAATGACAATGTCAATGGCTGCTAGGTGTAGATGACTCATTTCTCCAATGTTCAGTGATATGCTGGATGTGGACTTTACTATTCAGAAGATATGAATGGAAATGGATTATATGACAACTGGTTAAGTAGCATTTTTTAAAAGGAGAGGTTGTTTTTTTTTTTTTTTTTTAGAAATGCAATAGAAAAAACAGAGAGAATGTGAGATGAGCAGAAGTAGAAAATGTGAATTAACTAAAAAAGGGAGCAAGCAGATTTGGGGAGAAGAATCACATCCGCCGGTTCACATTGATGTAGCCATATAGATGGTTGTTGTGCGGTAAATGAGCTTCTTATGGCACAGAACCGTACGATAGGAAGGGCATGCTTTGCTTTTTGGGTACCATTGCACTGCAACGCACAGTACAGGCAATGCCGTGTCTTAAGGTGCAATGCTGCCTGTCAGCCATCTTATCATAGATCATCTAAAACTCAACCTGGAGAAAACTCTTCTCCCCCCTCGAACTCATCATCTCCCCCCCCCTTAAAACATTCCAAATTTCCCCCTGACATAATCCTGGCTGTTATTC
>NC_092869.1:39147209-39271371 GCF_032062135.1 Pyxicephalus adspersus
GAAAAGAATACAAGTGAAAGTGAAAATGAAACATACTCACCATTTTGGCCTAAACCTCAGACAGTTGAGAAATAATGTTTTTGTATAATCAATTATAATTATGATCAAGAAAATGGCTGCTCCTACAAGGAATAAAATGAATGCAAACATCCTGACTTTGGCGTTGATGTTTGAGTATTTGAAACAATCTAAAATAAAAGAAAAAAGTTTGGTGAAATAATTTCTGCACAAGTGAACGCAGCGCTTATTAATTACAACAGACAAAGCAAAAATATTGGGGTGAGCTAAGGGCCAAATCGTAGCGGTTTTATTTTTTGTATATTTTTCTTTTCTATAACTGTGTTATGAGATTTATCAATTTTTAGGCGTTTGTAAAGCTGAAACATTTTTTGAACAGAGTAGGGAAGAAAATGGAAAGTTGGAGGATCCCAGCTTACATGGGCTCAGAAATTGGGATGAGGTTCTGGTTCTTTTCCACAAGCAATGCTGCAGGTAAGGGTTTCATACATTTACATACTGAGCTTTTACCTGCATTTATTTTAGTAGGTGACAGGGCCTCTTTAGAATGTGTCAAATCTAACTATTGGTTAGATTCACTATGGTTCACTGGGGCTTCATTATTTTTAAATAGGATACAACAGCCCCATCATTAAAGGAGCTTTAGCTACAATAATCACCTTCAATCATCTGTGTCATGTAGTACCATTATTTGCCACTAGATGTCCCCAGTTTATAGGGTTGAATTACAGCCAGCTTTAATTACCCCCTTCTTCTGCTAGTAATTTCTGGGAAATCTCTCCAACAGCGACACAAAATACATTTCAGTGGCTAAGTGAAATGTGAAGCTTTATTTGCCTTCTAGAATGTCAACTTTTCAACTTAAAAAAAAATTTAAGACACTTCCCTGTAACAGAGAAGTTTTTTTTTAAAGCTCCTATTAAAGCCCGAATGATGAAATTTAAAAAGACAGGATAAACTAAGGAATGGTAAACTCAACATTTTTAAATGTTATTAGCTTTAATAGGTCCTAATTCACATCCCACTGTTGGGCATCATTCAACTTAGAGAGATTTGGTGACATCTTGTGGCCTAAAGGAAGTACTGCACAGGACAGCTTTTGAAAGTTGGCAATTACAATTTATAGAATTGGGTTGTATGGGCTTTTTTATTAGTCGCCACCATCTAAGGAATGGTAAACTGCAACGTCTTAAAATGTTCTTAGCTATAATAGGTCCTAATCTACAGACTGCATCATTCAACCTAGTAGCCATTCAACTGAAGACATCTTGTGGCCAAGAGGAGGTACTGCACAGGACAGCGTCTGAAAGTTGGTAATTGCATCCAGGTCTGCATTTTTTTGTTTTTTTAAAGGAGTCCTAAAATTGGGTTTAATAGGTTTATTTATTAGGGCATCTTACCATTTAGGTTGTTGGCTATTGTGATATTTCCATCTGGAATGTCCACTTTTTTAGAGTAGTCTAGAAAAGAATATTAAGATGATGGTTGCAAAACAAACATAACAAAGTGACATACTTTATTTTTTAAAAAACAAAACATTTTCTTTTCATCAAGGTGGAAATTCTCTTCAATATCAGAGAAAAGGCTGAAACTTTCTATATCAGAGAAATCCCCCTTGCAGCTGTTACCGAAACAAGTGTCCCTATTGGATGAAAACCTAAAAATATATCATTGTAATTGAATTGTAATTTGCTAATCCTTCATTGGCTACTACCTGGCCTTTGGCCGAGCACTGACCCTGAATTTTACACCTTAGGTGTATTCTTATCATTAAGCATCACCCCAGCGTGTCTATGATATACAAGGGGCTTTTATGCTGACCCACAAAATTGAGATGTCTGGTGGGTCCTGCTTCAGAATTTAAATGTTTCACAATGTTTCAAATTCCCTGCATATTAAATAGAACCCTATGTCATTCTGGTCTTCCTCCTATTGGCACATGAAAAGAACTGATTGGCTCCCTGTGTTGGTGATGCTTCTGATATGCAAGCTCTGCTGCACAGGTACGGTAAGAGACTGAAGCATTATCCCTGTGCACTATGATGAATGGTAATTGTGTTTGTGCATATAATTATTTATATAATTATTTTATATAATATTTATTATTTATTTATGATTGCACTTATTTATTTATATTTTACATTATTATATATAGGAACTAAACTAAAAAATGCCTAAAACAAAAAAGAAATCCACTTACCTTCAATCCCGCAGCGCAGTCGATCGGTCCAGAGGTGTTTTCCATCGGGTCCAGCGTTGTCCCGGCATCCGGCTCCAAGCCGGCACACCGGGCGAGATCAGGTGACGTAGGTTAGAAAAAACAAACTTGCCGATCTCACTGCGCATGGGTGGGATCGGCAAAATTTTGTCTTCTCATGAAAAGGCTCCTTCTGCGCATGCCCAAGCATCCCAAGAGCCTCCTCTTGTACGTAGGTATCCCGGGAGGCTTTGCTCTTCCATTCATTAGAATTAGGGGGCGGTACTGCGCCCCTATATATATATATATATATATATATATATAAAAATAAGGGTGTTGCACTTAAAAAACAAACAGAATTTTTACCTTATATAAAAGTGTTGTCTACCCTTTTATGTAAAGTGAAATTTCTGAGTTTAGGTAAGCTTTAAATTAATTGCACATGCAGAGAAAACCCGGATTGCCGGGTATCCTGGCAATCAAAGCTGACCATGAGGGACATTACCAGATCCTTTTTGCAATGACCTACCTGATCATTGATTCTTAAAAATGGAATTTTAGTTCTACTTTAAGGCAATTGGGGGGGGGGACACATTGATTAAAACGAGCATACAAGGTCCACTTTAAGGCAATAGGAGGGAAGACAATACAAGGTCCATCTAACCCACAAAATATGCATTACTGATCTACAGTGACATTCTTACAATTGTCCGCAACCTGCTGTGAAGTCCTGGCTGGATTGAAGAACGGTACATCACCTAGAAAGATATGAAAAACTTGTGATACAGAAGAGATAAGTAAATGTTGTATTGTTGGATATATTATTTGATTGCTTGTTGTATTTAAATTGACCTAAGGATTCTTTATCCATATAGACCAATGGATAAGACACAATCAATATAATAAAAAACATAATTTTGGCATGAAGGAGATAGAAAAGATTGTTGAGTTTGCAAAATATTAGGCAGAAAAAAAGGAAAATGAGAAAAACTGCAAATATACCCGGTGTTCCAAATGAAGGCTGCACTGACGCTACGAGCAGGATCAGGATCGCACATTGCATGAAGTTCTCCATATTTATTCTCTAAAAAAATATGAATTATTATAATGCAAATAAAAGAAATCTGAATACTAATCAACATGAAAGTTCTCTTGTAGAGTCCAAGGCTGTGTTGCTCAATTAGGGTTCCTCCAGAGGTTGCTGGGGCTTCCTCGAGCAATGAGCAGTTTGTGAATCTCAGGTCAGACTAAGTGACATCAATGATCTTTTTGGCCATCTGTAAGGGTGACATTCTTCCCAATGGCCAGCAATATCAGAGGAATTCATCCCACTGACTCTAGGATAATGTAAGTTGTGGATATAGTAATTATAACAGAGGTTCCATGAAGATCTGAAATGTATTTCCAGGGTTCCCCAATGTTACCAAGGCAGAGGTCCAAGGTGGTTATCAGCATCAGGGACACACAATTGAAGGGGATCAGTTGGGCAAAGGTGAAATTGAGAAGTGTTGTCAATATAACCCAGATATTCCATGTGATTCATTGCTATTTAAACATCAATTGTTCATTTTACTTTTCCAAATCAATTTTTATAAACTTTGGATCCCTAAAACTTCCAATGTATGGGATTAATGCTTTTTAATGGAGAGTTAATCTATTCTCCAAACTTCTTGATTGTCCCAATTGTCCATAGGAAATAATACAATCCATGCATTACAATTGCTTGTATTCTTATATATATATGCATTCAAACACCTTAAAAATTACTATGATCACTTTTCAATCACATATAAATAATTTTCCTAAAATATAGATAAATATATTCACATTGCTTAAAAACAAAATTTTACTTTCATTGCAAAACTACAGAAAATCTAAATATATATATATATATATATATAACACTGGATGTATGTATGTGTGTGTATGTATGCTCCACCATCACTCGGAAACGCATGGAGACATTTCAACCAAACTTGCCATACATATGACTGAGACTCATGTGAGTGCACCAGTCATCTTTGTACAGCGCTGAGCTATATGTCAGAGCTATATTTGGATGTATGTTTCTGGCCTGCAATAAAGCCTGTGAGAAAATGTATAGCAATTGGCAGAGTGCAATTAAAGGTCAAAAAAATGCACCGTGAACAAGAAAATCCTGAGGACAGGAATAGAACACTTGCCATGCAGTGCGAAAGAGTTACTACATCTAGAGCTTCAGAGACAGTACAAGAGCGTGTCACCCGACTACAGGAAATGAGAGATTGAAGCTCCAGCTGTAGTAGCTCTGAGACAGTACAACACCATGAGGCCTGACTACAGGTAATGAGAGATAGAGATACTACATCTAGAGCTTCAGAGACAGTAGAACAGCGTGAGTACACAAAATGAGAGAAATAGCCAGACGATCACGGACTGCTCAACATTTTAGCTTAGCATTGGAAGGATTTCACTATGATCCACATAAAGACGACTTGCAGCATGCAAGTGTTACAATCGGAAAAGTGGAAATGGTTTGTAGTTACTGTCAAGCCAAGAAGTTTAAATCCGAGTCTCCTGGTAAAAGGGAAAGTCAAACTCTGCCAATTCGAAACACCAGCACAAGGAATTACACATCAGCAAAAACCTCAGAGTATGGTACCATACCACAGCACCACCTTGTGGCCAATTTGCAGACTGCTCATATCAATAAGAAACTCTTTATTGCAACTAAAATCTTCCTTTTATTATTATATAAAGGATTAGGATTATTGTGATATAGGATTATATTTGCAATAAACATATTTTGTGCATGGTATTTTCCAATAAAAGCCTTAATTGTTAAGTCATCCTAAAGTCGTGAGGCTGCTGATAATTGCCATCATCTCTGCCAGCATCTTGTACAAACTCAATCTCAGGTAAAACGCTTTACTCACCTTTCTCAACCTTTTCACCCCTCTCTTGAGGAACCCTTGAAATAATTTTCAGGTCTCCGGAAACCCCTAATAAAACCATTTTTAGGGGATCAAAGGGGAAAAGCCTCTTAGATTAGTGGCCAGTGAAAAGAATGCCCCTCTCCCCTAGAGTGGTGGCTGGAATACCACCTTTGTAGACACCTAAAAACATCATTAGAGTCAAGACTGGCCCTACCAGATAGCTTTGGCCCCAAAACTATGCAGGAATTATCAAACTGGTCAGCCACAGTCCGAGGAAACTCTTTGACCTTGGTCATGGCTACTAGGAATTGATTGTGAGACCTATTTCTTTTTTTAGGAGGGCTTCAGTAGGGTATGTTGTTAGGAGCCCATAACTCAGCACCAAGCAATTGGGCCCAGACCTTTTGGCGACAGCAGCAGCAAGACTGGACGTCACCATGAGCTCCTAGATCACTCCAAGTGTCCCCTTTACACCCAATCTACGCCCAGAAAATAACGCTTAACTACTAACCACACAAACCCTTACCCTAATCCAATTAAATATACACTCAGCACTATCTAATCTAATATATAACCCATCGCACAATCCTAAAACATACCTGATGTAGACGCTAAAGCGGATGAACTGGCATTCACTTGTCCAGTGGGAGAGTACTGGTCTCTATGGCAATTATTTTGGGCAGTTGGTTGGGCTTAGGAGACCAATAGACAGTCAAGTAACCCTTTCATGGCAGGGTCAGATTTGTGTGCACACAAAACATCCCGCCAGTGCCTCATAAATTTGCAGGGCACTTTGTGTGGTCCTTGGGGCACAGTTTATTGAGACACACATTTTCCCAATTTCTAACTTTCATTTGCAGCTCATGGCAATCAGTCATTTGACATCTTCAATGCTGGAAGACATCCCCCTGTCTGGCAATACAATGATAGGCATATACAAGGAACAGGTAGCTATATATAATGCTCTGTATGTATCAATGGCTGTGGGTTCTGCTGGCTGCATGGTGAAGAAACACAGGACCATCAGCCCAATAATTTATGCTTGTACTGGACAGAGCAAGTCAGGCTCCAGGAACAAAGTGAGCAAAAACAAGCAGAAATATGTGAGTTAAAATGAGGAATAATACAGAATGTGGGTAAGGATGGCTGCTGGTAATTAGGATTTCAGAAAGGTACACACACGTGTGTGAAATGCTGGCCCTGGTTCGGGTGAATGGCCCCTCCTATTGATAGAGAAGTAGTACTGTAGGCAGAAGTTCCAATCCTAAAGTATCTAAAAACTAAAATATTGAAAATAATAGAAAACTGGGAGTGGGCAGGCCCTTTATAATCATGTGATGTCCCTACTGCAAAAAAATACACATACCTTACTGATTGCAACTTTTTATTTTCATGCACTTGCTTTGGCATGGGTGCTGCCATCTTCCTCCGATCTTCTTCTGGGTGTTCGAACTTCAGCCAAGTTGACTGGCCAGGATGTATTCCCTTGGATGCATGCCGTTCATGTAGTCCTGGCAGCCCTGCAGAAATTTAGGAATACACAGAACATCCAAGGATCCTGCGCTGTGCATATGCATTTTAGTGTATTTAGAAAAGATTACTAACAGGCAGGTATTGTGTTTTTTTAAAGCACAGAAAGCTCCAATCCCCACTCCTAGCCATCAAATCTCTCCAGCAGTGACATCAGTAACAGCCCAGCAATCAGCGCACACTCGCTCAATAAAGAGACCGAAACTGATTTCAGTGTTTTATTCACTTCGGTGTCATGGACAGTGACAGCTTCTCTTTACTGGGCTGTTACATTTAAACTTTCTTTTTACAATAAAAAAATATTTACAAACATTTGTAAAAGCATCAAAATGGAAAAAAAAAAACGATACAAAACAGAAGTCAAAACACAACAAAAGCATATCCATCTGTTTTGAAGGAAGAAATTCGGAAAAAGCCAACGTAAAGAGGAAGATTTGCGGCCAATATGGCACTTGAAGGTTACACAGGAATCGCGAAAAGTAGTCGATTGATAGCATATTGTATGTTTTTCAGCCAGGCACAGAGCAATATTAGAAAAAATTCAATAGTTTAACCAAAAATTGGCAATCAGTTACTTTTTTCAGTTTGAGATAGAGTAGGAAAAGGATAGATCCTGACAGCTTTTTATTTCCCATCACTTCACGACTAATAGGGACATGAGAAGAGATTGAATCCTGGTTTTGTTTTATGTGATCGCTGTCGTAGAAGAAAATTCTTCCTTAGGGGACACAGACCTGACAAAAAGCCTGATAGATTCTAACTTTTCCCCACTGTATCCAAGCTACAAAGAAAACAAAATATTTTGGTATTCCACTTTTATTTAACACTCCACTGAGAGCTGATCAGGGTAGTAGGAAGAAACACGTTTATTTTTTGTATATAAAGAACACCACCACTGGGAACTGTTTGGACCCAGATTAAAGGACAGATGAAGCTAAACTCTGGACTAAAAAGTTTCATTTTTATTGCTCACTACACACAAAGGATATAAATCTGCTTTTATAAATATGCTTTTTTACAAACTCCAAAATTCTATTGTGAAAATAGCAGTCACATCATCACCAGGCTGCAAATAACCTATGCAGGACCCAACTGCTCCCGCCACTAGAGGCTGCCTACAGAGGGGAAGATACAAGACCAGCGCACACAAAGATCAGCAGTGACTGGTTTGTGTTACATGAGCTCTAATGCAAAGCGAATGTACAAGTTTTTTTTTTTAATGCTGGATAACTAACACAAAGATATTATTAATACATTTGCCTCTTGGGTTCGGAGCAAATGTCTGCATGCTGTTATATGGCTGTGATTTCAATCCTCTCATACATTTTGTAGGCAGTGCTAGCAGAAAGCCTTTGTTTGCTGGTAGTGTCATTTAGGGAAAGCCCTGGATTTGGGATTAGTAGAACGCACAACTTCTGTGTTCCTGTGTGAAAGTTTTCTAGATAGTTACAGACACCTAAAGGTATCCAAAAATCTGAATCGCTAGAAGGAAAAGCAAATACATTTTGCTGACCCTGCTCCCTACCCCACTGATCAGCACTTAGTGGAACTGCCTTTCTAAGGCAGTTGGCAGTTGCCAATGTAATAATTTGTGCTGTGCAATTTAAAACAATCTACATACTAAAAAACAAGCATGTCTGAATTTATTTAGGCTTTTAAACAGCTTGGAATAATATTTCCTCTGAAAGTTCAGGTTTCTACTGCAAAAGCTTCATGCTATCTCATCCAGCCTGCCCGGCCCATACCTGCAACCGGTGGCATTCCAGGGGGTGGAATAGGAGGAGGGCCAGGAGGCTGACCTCCTGGCGGCACAGTGGGAGGTGGATAGCTTGTTGGTGGCAAACCAATTCCTGGTGGCGGGTGAGTTGGAACAGTATGGGTTGGGGGAAGTCTAGGTGGGGGGAAGTTTGGGTTGTAGGCAGGAGGAGGTGGGTAGCCTGGAGCTGGAGGTGGAATATTAGGAGGTGGGAATGAAGAAGGTGGTGGAGGCGGGGGTACAGTTGGTGGAGGATTAGGTGGATAAACATGGGGGTGCTACGGTAAATGAGCTGGCGGAACGTAGGCGGGAGGCAGATTTCCATAGGTTGGTCCTTCTGTCTTCATCATAGACTGGAGGCTCTGGAACCCTTCTCCAGACATGTAGGAGCTGGTTGTAGACATGCCAGTGATATAACTAGCAGGTGGCGGAGGCGGTCGGTGTGGAATAGGTGGAGGTTGATGGACTGCAGTAGGATGAGCAGGCGGAGGAATTGAAAGCTTAGACAAGTCAGGAGTTTCTGAAACACTGACAGAATCGCTTTCTACTGCTCCAATACCAGGTGCCATAGGAGGTTTTCTCTCTAAATGCCACAAAGTAGAAAAAAAGAAATCACAATTTAGAAGACTGAACTGTCCCCAAACTACCTGACCACACAAATAAACCTGCAGTTTGCTTTCACTACTTTCTAAGACTGGAAATGCATGTTTAGTATTGATTCCTGTTTGTATGTAATTTAGAGGTGAAATACATAAATGTAATCAGCATATTCAATGCTAAATATCAGGGGAATTCAAAAATACCTTTGTAGTGAGGTATGCAAGGGTTAAATCTGTTTCTCCTAAGGTACCATAAACAAATTAGTTTTACTTCCTAATCTCTGGCAAACAGTACTGCATTGCAAGTGAGGTCACAGACTAACTTTTTGAGATCCAGACGGAAAAAAGTTATTTTTGAATGAGGCCCTAGACATTAAAATTCTGTCTGTATAAGGTGAAATGTCATGTCTGTGTTATAGCATGACCTTATCCGTAAACGCAGTGTGACTGGACTTTGGTATGCTGGCTCTATTGACTTCAGCTTGTTTTTACTGTGTCCCATTGGGAACCTTTGTGTCACTTCCTGTTACAAAGGCACATCAGGAAACTAAGGGAAATCTCTGTGCAAGACCTAAGGTCGGAGTTTAGCTTTAACTCTGCCTGTACTGAAGACCTGTACTTCCCTTTTATAACTGAAGGACTGCTTGAGACCTTTACTTTTCTTTTAGCTATAGGTTTGTTTTTTAAGCCAGTGTCCATAACAAATAGGCTGAAAGCATAACAATTTTCATAAATACGGTGTGTGTATAGGCTGTCTCACCTGAAGGAGCATGGACAGGTGGTAACGGTGGATGAGAAGTCTCAATCTTAGGTATCTTATTTAATGGCTCTGTAAAGACACAAAAGAATATCATGAAGTAACATCAGGATAGTGATACAGTAAGATACTAAGACAAACATAAAACAATTTCAGCTTGACACAGGTATGTACAATAATTTTTGTTTTCTACTATGTCAAAGCATCAATATGGCACAAGGACAATCTCTAGCTTACACACATCATATAGTGTAGATGAAAGGAAATATCCTTAAGCACTATCCTAATACTTTACATATATTGTAGAACAAACACTAGAGGAAGAGTTACATAAAAAATACATACCCTGTGTTTTTCCTTCTTCTTTGGGGGATGAGGGCTGAAAGAGCAACAAAACAAAATCACTAAAAATGGTTTTAATGTTTTCAACCACAACTGATCATTAGGTTTATTCAACAACATACATTCAAAGCAAAAGGCATGTCAAGTTTCTTCAGTGAGAAGCCACTGAGTGAAGTATCGGTCCCCCTGTAGAAGGTCAACACACCTCCTATTAAGTAAAAACTTGTAGCTGTTCAATCAACAAAGCTCATACACACCCTAATGACTGGAGAGGTTTAGGTCTGACTCAAAGAGGATGACATTTGTAGACATGGAGGCCAATAATAAAGCATACAAACAACAGGGTTACATGTTCACTTGTGCATGCCATTTCATACCCTTGAGGAAGGGGATCAGTCATGTCCCTGTAACGTTATGAATTTAAATGGAAATCCAATTACTTAATGCAAATTTATCCTCCCCTTTACTGCACTGGAAATAGTGATTGATATCCTTCGCATTCCCTACACATGACATACCAGGGGCCTCTTGGTCTGTTTCGGTGGGCTGGACTGCGGAGAAGGTTTCTTAGCTTGCTGTGCAGCTGGTTGCTGCTGCTGTTGGTCCTTTGTCTGAGCTCCTTGGGAGTCGGAGTTCTGCGATTGCAGCTGAGGCTGTACAGCAGCGATCTGTGCCTGTACCTGGGGGGATGGCTGCTGGGAGCCATGGTGTGGCATTTGCTGCTTTCCTTGAGAGTACAAGTCCAGAATCTGGTGACAGATATCTGCAAAAACACAGTAAATTGTACCAACTTTACTCATTTTGCATGTCATTTCTGAAAAAAACAAACAGTTTTGGGGGTAAATAGGTTTTAGATGCAAACGCAATTGTTACACAAGCCACTTTGTAATTAACATGCAATGAAATAACCTACTAATCTGCTGTAAGCAACCTCTCTATAGGTTTTTATCAGTTTAAATTGTGCAAATTTGCTTTAAAGTTGTAGTGGACCATTTTGGTTAAAAATAAAAAAAAATAACTATTGGCTATCTGATAGCATCTTGCTATCACTTTCACACTACTAATCCTAAAATGTATAATCTTTTACCTTACACAAGTGAAGTGATACCAAGTGCTCAAAATACCTTCAAGAACATCGACAGGCACATCCTGGACAAACTGCTCCCACCACCTTCTATACATTGGCTTTGACGTCCACTCCTGTATCTCAAATTTGCACAGTCGTCCAGCAAGATACATGACTGCTACTGCAATGATCTCCGGCTCCCACTGTAAGGACAGTGTAGTGCACAAGCTAAAAAAAAAAAAAAAAAATGTAGGAAGTAAATTATGATTGTAATAGAATGTCTAAGATCATGGTGGTAAGTCTTGAAAAATCAAGGAACTCAAACCTCCCAATCACCTTCTACGTTATTTCCTGACTTCAAGACAAAAATAAGAACCCCTCCTAACATGAGCCCTACCTGTCATTAACAAACGTCCATGCCATCTGCACCAACTTCTGGATTTTGTTCTTGTCTCCTAAAAAGATAATAATAAAAAAAAATACATCAGCTTCAGCTTGTATTACATATTTTTAAAAATAGAATGCAGAAACTTGGGTCATGTATGTACCTTTACCTTTCAGCTGCTTGGCATACTTCAACAGAAACTGATAGGGATGTTCCACTTGTAAGTCAAACTTGATGGTCTGCAGAAGAATCCTTTCCAGAACCATGACTTCTTCCTAGAGCAAAAAAAAAAAAAAACAAAAAAACAAACACAACACAATATAAATATGACAGATCACGGAATAATAAAGAAAACTACTAAAAGGTTGAACAGTTAGTAAAAGTACGGATGCAAGGGTCAGAGGAACCAAGCTAAAGTGGCACACAAGCATTCTGAGTATTTTGAAGTGCTTATTGTGGTATGCACAGAACATTCTAAACAGAATGTGGTATGCACAGAACAGTCTTCTCTATTCCTTGGAACAGGTATAAACATTTTATTTTTTGGGAAGGTTCCAATATTCTCTTCTTCTCAATGTGTGTTTATAAGTAAAGGAATATCTAAAGTTAAAGTGTCTGCAAGCCTAAAATGTTTTTTTTTCATTAAAGTTCCTCAAGAAAAAATTCTGTTTCCGTTTTCCTTTTGCTAGCAATCCTGCTAGTAGCTTAGACTTCATCTTGCTGGTGAGAATACCCTGTAGGCTGACCTTCTCTCTGCATACTGCAACTATCTCCGCCAAAACAGACATGCCAACACACAACGTTCAGTTCATTTTCAACATACCCACAAAACAAAGTTTTTTTTTTTTTTAATATGATCTAATTTGACATTGATAGAAATGTTGCACTCTCAACATAACCTATGAGCTGTGGCTTAAAGCCACCAAGTCGGACAACGCAGGAGAATAACTCGCATGACCAAAGAAAACCACTAAATACAACTTTAAAAAGCAAATTTGGGTATGGGTTACCTAATGTTTGTCTTCACAACCTATATGGCAAGAGGGATCTTGAGACACAGACACTTAAAAGCCCAACTCCTGGTGTTACAGACAATTCCATCTATTCCTACAACCTCTGTCGTTCGTAGTAAGTAGAGTGGTTATTCCTATACAACTCTGGGGCATAACCCCTAATTTATAAAACAGGATAAGTAAGGAAGATAAAAGAGGAAAGAAAACAGCAGGGGATTTACATTTGGCTAAATACTTTATACGTGAATATTCAAAATATGAAAAGTCTTAAACAAAAGAATGATAAAGATAACAAATGGTGGCCCACGGAAAAATATTTAGATAATTTTTTGACCACTAAAGAATATAGGGTTCTTAGGACTTAATACTAGGCACAGAGCAACTACCTAAATGTAGCATAGGAGTATTGTCCCGACACATTTCACCAGTTTAGGCTTCCTCAGGGGATTTAGGGAGAACCAGTAAATGCACTGATAAAGGCAAAGGTATGCAGAAACAATAATTACAAATCAAATGAATTTAAATAGAGAGATGAGACATCCTAGTTTTCCAAAGTAATGTAGTAAAACTAGTAATACTATACAGATAAATAAAAGTGATAACATGGAAATTTGCATAAACATAGCATTGTTATGTAGTAAAGGTAAAGAACAATTCATGGGAAAGTATTTAGCTATGACATATATACAATATCTTGAGTAAAATGGTTCCAACAAGGACATGTGTATAAGAAGTGTGGAATGTGTCCACCTGTCCTTCTGTACCTCTGTCATTCACTGAGCACAGATAATGGGTGAAGAAACAACAGCAAACCAGTTTTTACATCCCAATGTAAGAGTATGCCTGGACACTGCACTAAGTTGGTAACAGTGGAAAAAGTATGCTATAGCAAGAGAAGCAAATAAAACCATTATCTGTATAAAAATGGGACTTTAAAACGCTCATGGGTTCAGAAAGGTCATGCATGCCAGGTAACTCTACCTACAAGCTTCTTACCTTTGGATCATCCCCAAACTGTCCAAACTGAACATCGTTTAACAAGCTGCGAGCCGTCTTTATAATATCTTTACATTTCTTAGGAGTTTCCTCAACCTTACCCGCCAGGAACAGGCAGCAGGCTCCAGTTACCTAGAAGACAAATTACAAAATTAGGACACAAGACTGAAAGAAATGTAATAGTAAAACATTACGTCACACAGGCTGATGGCATACTCACATATCTTGCAAATTGTTTAAAAGAATGGAACATATAGAAGCGATGAAAATATATAATTCCAGTAGCTAGCGTGTCATAATGTCTGGAGATCATGATGAAGGAAAACATACCATAATAAAAACATGTCATAATAAAAATATTACTTACCTCCCTATGTTCAAATGTATTAAATATTTAAACAATTAAAGTGCTCAAATTTTCAAGATTTTCTAAATCAATCAGTCAATATATCAATATTTTCTAAAGTCTGAGGCCAGATTGCAGTGGTATACCACAATATAACATTTTTCAGAAATCATACCGTGCACGTTTATTTTATTAGTTCAACCTTTGGTAAAGCAAACAGAGGTCAGCTTTGCCATTGACTGATGATTGTCAGGGACTTTGCATGATGACCAAAAGGGGGATCCCTTGAAATACCATTCAGGTCTTAGCCAACCTCTGCTATAATTATTATATCCACAGATCACATTACATGTGTGGGGAGAACAGTAGGAAGAATTCCTCTTACATTGCTGGCCCTTTGGACGAATGTCACCCTTACAGATAGCCAAACAATCAATGGTGTCACATAAACTGACCTGAGAGACACAAACTGCTTATTGCTCAAGGAACCCCCCAGCAACCTCTAAAGGAACCCTGGTCTATCTTAACGACCTGCAGGCAATGATTGTGCTGGTACCAGCTTTGGTCTGGATCTAAATACTGATAATAAATGTTCCCGGTATGATTACCATCCATTATAACGAACAATTAACCTCACCTGCGTGTTCAGTCCTTCTCAATTGCCTGTCAGACTCTGCAACTGGTGCCAATCACACACAAACATGCAGGTGGGAGAAAATTAACACTCCACATTCACTGTATAATATTTTCTGAGACAGTTGTCGTACCATCAAAAAATAATATACAACTACAAAGAATGACTTTGAGGCTATGTCAGCAAAATCAAATCAAGTTTCAGAAGTTATAACTAAAGACACAAATCAAAGAGGGATACACATATAATACACAATCATTTAGAAATAATCTTACGGATATCTAGCCAAGTAATACAAGACATTGTACATTCACCAAAAATCAAGAATAATCCACATAACAAATACCATATGGAATAATTAATTTATCACATAAACACATAATTCTCTCACATGCAGACTCTTTTTTATGCTTTTTTGATTGGAGCTTAAAAGCCTAATAAGTGCTTATTTAAAATGGAACTATACTTAAACATACCTAAACTCCTAATTCTAACTTTACATAGAAGGATTGACAACCCTTTTTATTTTATTTAAAAAAAAAAAAAAAATAAATTTTTAAATAGCAACACCCTTTTCTTTTTAAAAAGAAAAAAAAGGGTGCAGCATGGCCCCTTTAATTTTTTATTGCCTCGGTGATCAGGAATGAATGGGAGCGCAAAGCCTCCTGGGATACTTCCCCCTGTGCAGTGTGAGATCGGGCGCCGAATGAAGAAGAATGCTGAAGAAGTGAGAAGAACATGTTGGTGCCTGGCACTACCTCTGTGCCGGGCCGAAGATACCGGGAGATTGATAAACCTCCTGATGGATTAAAAAATCTGCAGGATTGAAGGTATGTGTGTTTTTTTTTTTGCGGTTTACGTCTGCTTTAAATAACAAAATGAACTTCTAACATGAAGGTTCTATATTACAGAAAAGACAGGCTAAGTCCCTCCTGTAATAAAACAAACCTTCATGCCTGTTTGCAATCTTCTTTATAATGTACACTGAGCTGCGCATGTGCAGCCCAATGTACGATCCTGGCATAGCTAGCTGCTGGGAATGAATGAGCTCCTGTGCCCATGCGAGGGGAGTGATGTCATTCTGGCCTGGCCAAACCCAGTTGAAGATCCCTTCTGCAATAGAGAACTGGATATACAAAGCTGTATTCAAAATTACATTCTGGTATCCGCCCCAATATAGAGTCTAGAATCAACAATAAAAGCAGCATAGCAGAGCAGTCCTGACAGAGGTAAATAAACTCACTAGAAGAGGTCATTGCAATTTCTACAAAAATAAAGTAAAACCTAAATCCCTCTTTTTACACGGGTGATTCGGTAAGGTGTTTATTGGAGAGAAGGACAAGCAATGTCTCATTTGCAATAACTGCTCTTGCCACCCAGCTGTCAAATATTACTGAGCTGCACATGCGTAGCTTAACGTTGGTTGCCAGGGAAACCCAAAAATCCTGGCTTCCTTTTGTGCATGCTAGGAAAAAATGAACTCTTGAACAGCTACATCACGCATGGCCAATGAAGGTGGCCAAATTTTGTCTTCAGAAAGTAAAGCAGAAGAAAGATGGTGGTTCCCTGTGATGGAACAGGGATAGGCAGGTAATGGTGGGTTTAGTTCTTCTTTAATTGTGAGCTGTGGAGGGAGTTGCTTAGTCCTTGGTAGATAGAAATAATAACACCAAAAAAAAAAAATGATGCAGTGTTCTTCCCAGATTTTTTCAGCTGGGTGGGAAGAAGCTGTAGGCAGGTGGTGGCCCCAGCATCGTGAGCCAACTTCAGTATCCACCAAAAAACAAAAAGCACTGAAAAGTGGCAGATGCTGCGCCCAGCTAAGAGCTGGGAAGAACAATGATAAGCATACAGTGATCTTCCGGACCCCTTTCAGGGTGCACCACTTTATATTGACCACCCGGCTGTTTTTGGGAGTCTACTAAAAAGTTGGGTCACAATACAGCGGCTCCTATCTGGTATCATACCTATAGCAGATTTTAAAAGAATCTACAACCTTTTTTTGAAATTCTGGGAAGGAAATGGACACAAACCCTGATGGCATCATTCTCTTGGCATAAGGAACACAAAGCTAAAGCTCGTCTCTGCAGCAAGAGCCATCCACCACCCCTACTGAATGAGAAGATGAAGAACCCAGGAATAACATAAAGTCAGTAAAAACACAGATTCATAAATAAGGTGTAAATGTTTGGTATTTAGGAAACTGGAGGGCAAGGGAGTGGAATTATGCTTTAAACTAGCGGCCAGCAACCAGTGGTGTGTGGACTGGTAGTCCACAGAAAAATTAAGAGATTATGTGAAATTTTAATGTTTTTGATATTATTAAAACAAAAATAATATTCTGATAAATTCTTATATTCTGAATGACAATTTTAACCTTTATATTGCACTAAATTCACGAAGTGAAACAGAGTCAAAAAAACAAGGGAGGTGCAGCGTGATGTCAGTGTAGTATTAAGTTGTATGAGGCAACCGCTGCCCCACCGTACGCTTCAGTATTGTTTCCACCATTACAACAGTCACCCCGCTCCACCAATACCGATTCTCATGCGATTGTTTAATTTTTTTTTGTTTATTTCTCAGATGCCCTTTTAGGTAATTATGACCTTAACTGTGTATTTTCTATACCTGTTATATTTAATGGCATCAAATAGTTTGACCTGATAACTATCATTTCTTGTTTGGTCTTAGATTCACATGAAATAAAACCATAATGAGTGAGAAAAAGCAAACAAATATTTTGCATTTCTTTAGTAATACCAAAGATAATGCAACTAATGATAAAACTGACGATAGTAATACTTAACTGTGAGGTGAACAATAAATCAGAGCCTCCACGGTCCTCGTCAGGCATCAATAATTTACAAATGGATTTATCTTTTTAAAAATATTCATAATAATGGTCTGCGGGATTTAAGATTAGGAAATTAGTGGTCCATGAGGTCCGAAAGGGTGGCAACTTCTGGTTTAAACAATTACAGGGAGCATGCAAAGACAAAATACGTCAGCTTCAACTGCTGACCTGTCTTCATCACCTTGATTCACAACATCTCTGGCCAGAAACAAGCAAGTGTCCAGAGAACTTAGATGCTCAGCCCTGCATGCTAGTACTAAGGCAGTGCCTCCAACAGAACTGTGTGTGTGTATATGTATATATATATATATATATATATATATATATATATATATATATATATATATATATACACACACATACACACACATATACATCCTCACCCATATCTGCATATACAATACATAAATGCTACCTCCATATTCCACTTCAAGTGATAATAAAAGGATACAGTCCGAGCCGAGTTCCAACATCGAAGATGAACCGAGCACCTTCTCTTCTGTATCTGGCTTCAGTGGCTGGGTCCAGGCCTTCCTGCTGGGAGGGGGTGTGAGCCAAATCCTTCTTATCCCAGTACCAGCAAGGCTTGGCATGGTCCAGATTAAGAGATGCCATTGAAGGGCTTGAATTCTCTTTATTTTCCTTCATGGCGGCTACTTCCACTCATGAAAATTATCTGAAAGAGAAACAAAAATAGAATGAGACATTACAATAAGCTTTGCCTACATTGTCTTTGGGTTTCCTAGGGGCTTCTCTGATGGGGTGAGTTGTCTTTGCTGCTGGGGAAGTTTCAATAGGTTTCCCCATTAAACAAAAAACCCCAAATTTGTTGTCACCTGGTGGGGTCCTTGTTCCGGCCTCCCCACCCGGTGGGGTCCTTGTTGGGGTGTACCCATAATTGCCTGGGAGATGTCTACTTTCCTATTGGCTGTCCAGCAGTGTCATGACATCACCACAAGGAGGACTAGTAGTCAAAGTTTGAACCCATGAACTACTGGGGACCCCGTACCCCCCCCCATCTAGTGGGAGTCACATGACAACTGGTCACGTGACCCTTCGTCTCCACAGGAACTAAAAGGCCCAGCACACCCTGAAGTCGCTGTTGTAGTTACAGGAAAGTTAGAAGACTTTACGGCCACCTGTCTGCCCCCAGAGCTCTGAATGTGTGTTTTGGTACTTACTCGGCTCGTCCCCGGCCTGCTACAAGCTTCCGCCGGCAAAAGTACACTAGGAGCGCAACACTCTCCCTGCAGCCATCTTGGAAACCAGCGTGCGAGGTGACGTCGCGACGCAAAGCCACGCCCATTTCGTCCTCTCTTAAAAGGACACAGTTGCAGCTCGTCCAATAGCCGCCCGAGACTTCAAGTCAAGGGGCGTGGACAACGTTGCCTCGCTGCATCCTAACTTGGCGGCCCGGGGACGAAGGAGGCGGGGTATACTTAAGAGTGACAAGATGATAGTCCAATGATTGGGAGAATGTGTTAAAGTTTGTCCAATAGCGTAAGGGTGAGCTTGAGAAACGCTGGGCGCTGGCGGTAGCAGGTTAGGGTGTACGGGGTTCCTCTCTCCATCCTGCCAAGCACTGTCGGCTGGTTTCTCCCCCGCCGCTGACGGGCAGAGGAGCCTCTGGAAGGATTGGAGAGCCGTAGGGGGAAACGGGAGGTAAGTGCCAAGTCTTCCTCCCGGTGCCCTGTATTGTCGTTACTGCTAGGTGACACCCAGGACCTAGCACTCTGTACAGGCTGCAAATGACAGGGCTGTCCCCATCTTGCGGTGCACAAACTGCCCTCCGGAGGGGCAGCCTGGGGTAGATAGGGCATGGCCGTCAGCTGACATTTGCATCAGGCTGGCTGTCAGAATGATTCATAAAATCTTTACTGACTGCATACTCATGCACGTCCAGAGGGGGCGCTATATCACACATACCCATCTGACCTGGGGTGTGAATGGAGCCCAGTGTGTGCATAGGAGTGCTGGACAACCAAAGAAGTACAGGGGCCCCATAAATGTACCCAAGGGCCACTAATCATTGTCAGTATGTGCAATGCTACAGAAGACATCAAAGACTGCAGGCATGCAGGAGACAGTCAGAGATGTCAGAGACAGCCGGCGTGCCAAAGGAGACAACCTGGAGCTGCATGCATGCTATAGGACTGAGAAAAAGAGACAGCCGCTCTGTGAGCGTGTTTAAAGGAAGCGAGACTGCAGCCATGCCAGAGGAGACAGTCTGGGACTGCTTAAGATTTGGTCATAGACTGCATGAATGGCAATGAGCTGAGACTCCCCCATTCATTCTCTATGGCCAGCTCTGGTTATTAGATGTATAGAAGCAGTAACCAGCGGTGTCCTATAAAAGGATACAGCGAATGCAGCATTCCTCCCTAAAACACTGATCGTATAAGAAACCCAACAAAGGTAAAAAAGGACTGAAATCCCCGTACACATTCTTTTATGCTCAATCAGCCTGAGGGAGCCCCGTATGCAAATATTGACTCTTTGAAGTCAGAGCCTGGACACGCCCCTTTTATTCTGAATTTCCTTATTGGGGTAAAGAATCCCAGCTTACTGTAATACAGCTATCAGAGGTGACAACTCCAAATTGCTAAAGTGTACAGATTATTATTACAACACCGTATTCATATAGCGCAGACATATTCCATAGCGCTGTACATAGTCATGTCACTAGCTGTCCCTCAAAGGAGCTTACAATCTAATGTCCCTACCATAGTCACATGTCATTATTGCAGTCTAAAGTCAATTTGGAGGGGAAGCTAATTAACTTGCTACATGTTATGTTCATTGGCTTCCCCCCAAAATTGAATACTGTGTAATAATAATAATGCCCCTGTAGTATGCACTGTTTTTCCATTGTCTTTCTATGACACCCCAACAGTTCAGCGTTCTTGTATTGTGACCCAGATTCATAGTGTCCCATGTTTTGTAAAGAGTGCAATCACTTAGTGTAATAATTTCACCAAAGTAGTGATGACAGGTAGGTGGCTACTGAAAAGTGCCGGGTGATGCACCCAGCTAAAAGGGTCTGGAGAGAACAGTGAGCTTGCTCAGAGACAAAGTCCTGGACATTACTTTAAAATATCAGCTTTGCCAGTGTTCTCCCCAGCCCCTTTTAGCTGGGCACACCACCCCGCTGTTTTTGGGTGGTTACTATAGAGTTGGGTCACATTACAGGTGCTGCCACCCGTCTACAATTTCTTCCCACCCAGCTTAAAAGAAATTCATAGTTGAGCACTCTATGCACTTGTGGTTCCCCTGGAAGAACATCAGGTTGCTGATGGGTGTCCAGTGACAGGCTGATGGATCATAAGTGTAAGTGATCCGATCACTATAAAGATGGAAGGTGCCAATGCTAACTCATTGTAAAGAATGGTAATTGCCTGGTTTGAGTAGTCAGTCACACACAGGAAACAAGCATGCAGATAAACTTGTTGCAAGTAGCTGAACATCTGAGCTGCATCCTCATTCTGGGTCAATGCTTTAGAAGGTTTTAATTCTCCTGGGTGGAATGGTTTAAAGAGACAAAAAAAAAAGCGTGACTGACTGATGTTTACCTTACCTTATCTTTGATCCCCATGCTGCTCCTTTCTCTTCCTTAGCTGGCACCAAATACCCGGTGCTACTGGTAGGCACATCATGTGACCTCTATCCATGTGACCATGCTTAGGCATATAATAGTTAATTGGTAGGCTCGAGGGCTGTCACATGATGGAGAGAGTGGCTCCATCCCTCCCTCTAGGCACCTCTGGTGCTGGTTGTGATAGTGGAAGCGGCAGGAAAGTATCAGTTGGATTAACTCTTTTCAAATGCACTGACTGTAATAAAAACCTGGCAGAGTTTTCCATTCTTACCGCTGTATTGAAACCACTTTTGTGCTGCGTGGTAGTCACTTTACCGCATGGCAGGAACAGGTTCTTTTAAAGCTGAACTTCAGGCAAGTATAAAATGCAAAAATGAAAGCATCACTTTATTCATTATTACAACATTACATCCATTATTCAAATGTTAATGAATATAAATTGGTACTGGCCTACTGTAGTCTTTGTACAGCAGAGCTCTGCCTGGTAGGGAAAGCAGCACAGGTAGTCCAGTATTCTCCCCGGGCCCTTTTAGAAGGGCGCACCACCCATCACATTACAGCAACTGGATCACAATACTTCTTCTTCCCACCCAGCTTAAAAAAAATTCTGGGTTGGGCAGAGTTAGTCATTTAGATGTGCTAACACAGAACATGCTGATGGATCCTAAGAGAGGAGAATATGCATCATTGGTGTGCTGCTTTTCCTTTCGCTGTCCAATCACAGGCTATGGGGGAGAGCCTATAAGTGAAAGTTAACTGCAGCAGAAGGAAATAATGTCTCTTGCCGGCCCAGACAGCGCTGTGTAAATCTCAGGGTTGCTTGGATAGAAATCCTAATCATTTGTCAAGTGATAAAACAGATCCCTGTGTGGCCAGAGTTCAGCTTTAAATGCTCCAAGTTGCTATTTAATGTACAGCGCTACATAATATGTTGGCGCTATATAAATACTGTTTAAAAATAATAAGTTGCTCTGGTAAGTGCTTTACATGCAGCTAAAATACCATGGTGGTATCCAACACTGCATCGTGGGTGGAAAGTCGGGCGTGATTCTTATGCCTGGAAGTATTAGGTGCTGAGCAATAAAAACCAACAGGGGTTACAGTTCTTCCCAATCCAATGACTTTATCTGCATGAAAAAAAAGTTTTAGTGCCGGTTCGGCTTCAGTAAACTCTGAGCAGATATTTTTAGCCATTAATTATATCCTAGAAGTGAAATGGGCAGGTTGTGTTTTACTGTTTACATAGCGATGGGATTTTTGTCTATAAGTGTATTGTATAGTATAAGTAGCATTGTGTCTGCTGGACATTTCCTGTTCTTGTTAGGTGGGGTTAGTTGTGATCAGAAGTTAGGCCTCTGCTCAGTACTTTATTAAAGCCATACTCCAGATAATATTTAAAGTTTCCAAACATCTCATCATTGTTCTGTAAGCAATGTCAGCGGTGAAACCCATAAATGAAAAGAAGCCCTGTGCGGGTATAAACTTTGCTCGCCTTGTGGAGTAATAACATCATTCTGTCATTTTGATAATATTTGTGTTGTCTTTTTACTGTTGTTGCCCAAATATTATTGGAAAAACATTGTTTATTTATATTATGATGGCCCTGTATTATTAAAGCTCTCTAAGACTGGAGAAGACAGGCTATCATGGGAGAACCTGAAATGGATCTGGTCTGGGGTTCAAACCTTTGCAAACTAATACCAAATCTAGTCCAGGTTTGCTTCATCCTCCAAGTTCTCCCGTGGCAGCCTTCTCCACTCTTGGAGTGCTTTTATAAATCCGAACCAAAGTCTATTTTTCAGCACTGAATTGACTTGATATCACTCCTCGCCTCTTCCTTTGGTAGACAATCCTGATTGCTTTACAAAATTTGTTGCAGGTAAAATTCATATATAGCACTGCACCTTTCTAACTATGAGATGATTGCATGGCTGCCTGATGATGCACCGCTGACAAGGACATATCAGGAGACTCGGGAAAGTCTGCTGACCTTGGCCACCAATTTTTAGCAGGGGGTGGCTGTGCAAACCAAGGACAGTCAGGACAGCTGGCTCCCAAATCCAACATTTTGGCACGTAAGCAAAGAAATACTGTAAAGATATAAAGATATAAAGAAAAATTCGCAATCGGGCCGGGGTTTTTTTTTTTTGTAGAAAGGGAGAGGTGATGTCCCCTCTGCAATAAGTATTCTTACCTGCCTGATCGCATCCCATAAGTTGAAATTGTCGGTGCACGGCACATCCTGACTTCGCTTGCAGGTGCTGGGACTAAGTGATCTCCCATGTGCCTGCACAGGAGTTACCTCATCCCAACCAATTGTGATGGCCCATTGTTGGAATGAGGATGAGAAGAAGGAAGGAGATGGTACCCATGATGAAACGGATGAGTACCCACTGGGTTTAGCTTAACTTTAAGGTGCAAGGAAGACCATTTTGGACCTCGGGGACTGGTATGTATTTTTTTTTCTACAGGAGCAGTTTAATTGAGTTTAAAGTGGAACTAAACCTCGGTGATGCTGGTCCTTCCCACGATCTGGCCCCTTGATGCTTCTCTTCGCTCGGCACTGGCCGCCAGCCATCTTCATTCTCCTCTTCCCTCTTCTTCCTCGGTGTCCCCCCCGATCTCGCACGGTGTGAAATCGGGTGATGTAGCCTGCTGTAAAGGGGGGAAAAAAAAAGAAGATCTCAATGCGGTTGTGTGAGATCGGCATCTCTTTCCCTTAATAGAAAAAAGAACACAGAGCCTCCTAGGAGGCTCTGCAATCAAGACTGAAAGTAGAGGTGCTGCAGCCTTTTCTTTTTTTTTTAAATAAAAATGATTATCATTTTCCCTTTACAGGTACAGGTTGTCTACCCTGTAAAGAGAAAATGTTGAGTTTAGGCACGCTTTAGTTTTTTGGATAGACTGATGAAAGGTTCTCTTAAAAGCTCAGTTCCCTTTAGATAAAAGGAAAAAAATGTTACAGCTCTAAAAAAAAAGAGATGCAACTCTATTTTTAAAAAATCAATAAAGATCACCACTATCTTTTAATGAGAACCTCACTATTGGACCTGTGAAGATGTGACATGTAGCATCTTAGCTTTGGGCGTAGTACATAGGCGTCAGGAAGCTGTGACCACACCGCAACCTGGTTGTTTCAGTCTTAATCATGGTATGCTGGGAACAGATTGTATGATCTTTACAGAATATTCCCAGAAGTTATATTTTTGGCTGTTTTTATATAGCATGTGATGTGTTTTTCCCAGATTTTATTTAAGCTGGGTGAGAAGATGCTTTAAGTGGGTGGCAGCCCCTGTATTGTGACCCAACTCTTCAGTAACCATCCAAAAAGTTCTGGGTGGTGCACCCAGCTAAAAGAGGCTGAGGAGAACGCTGATGTCACATAACTAACCAAACATCATGTATATGTCTCTTCCTCACTAATATATCAGTGTGTTCTAACCCGTATTGTAATTCTTTCCAGTTGTCATGGACCTTAGCCTGAATCCCTTGAATCTTTGTAGATCTCATCTGTACTTTGCAATCCATCTTTTATTTATTCCATAGCTTTTCTATAATATGTTCAATCAAAAGTGTGTACTAGTTTGATACATGTTTTTAAATATTATGTTGTATCCTTTCATTTTCCTGTTATTAATATTAACAATAATAATAGACAGTATTTATATAGTGCCAACATATTACGCAGCGTTGTACAATAAATAGGGGATCCACAGAGAAAGAGAAGAACGAGCCTCTTATATAGAGGGACACAAACTATTTGTAAAGATTCAGATCTGCCTTTAGATCGGAGGATCCTGCGTGGCTTCTGATGGCTGGCAGCTTGTTCAGTCACAGAATTGGCAGCTGGCAGCAGTGAGTGGTATTGATGTGGCTCACTGGCATCCCCTTTGATTCTCTATTGAGCTGCTGCAGGAAAAAGCTACATGTGCCATGCCCCTGAGGCAGCACGAGGAAGCAATAACCTCACTGCCAGCCTGAATAAAGACAAAACATTAAAACTCTGCCATCCCACAGATTTATTGCTGCGATGAAGGGGCGGAACTGACCAGTTCACATTGCAGATGGCGCCGGACGCTGTGGTTACTCGGTCAGTCTCGCTTTTTCTACTTTTGTAAAAAATTTAGGATATGTTCACACTGGCCATGAAGTGGTGGTGTGTTTACCATATTGGGGTTGTTGAGACCTCCATTAACCTCCCTGGAAGTATTCCCGAGTGTGGCTCTGGGTTAATTTTTAGTACCAGAAGCAGTAACCCTGAGTCACACTGGGATGGGATTGTAAAGGACTTACCTTACGGGAACTACATTTAAAATAAAACTTACCTTTACTTCTGCAGATCCCTCAGTCCCACTGGAGCTCTCCTCAGTTCAGTCCCGCGCTGTCCTGTCCATATTCCCGCGCTGTCCATATTCTTGTTTCTTCTGCCTATGGCACCCGAACTCACACTGGGTGAGGGTAAGATTGGGTGACATATGCTGCTGTATTTGTTAAAAAAAAAGCCCTTTTTTGGCTTATCCACTCTTTTATATAAAGTAAGAATTGTAGTGAGAGGTCCACTTTAACTGCTTCTTGCAGACGTTTTTGCGTAAACAAAATATGGAGGATTCTCTATCTCTCTAGAGCAGGGGTTCTTAACTTTTTTATGACTCCAGACCCCCAATGAATTGTCCAATATGGTCCCATACCTCCTTTATTTGACTGTCAAAATAATCCTCACCATTCCTTATATTAGTTGCCAATATGACTTCCAAATTTGTCAACAGCTTGTATTTACTGTAATTTAGATATGGATAGCTAGGAAGAGATCATGAAATTAAATCATAATAATTGATACCTTATCATATTTATTTACAAAAAGCAAAATGAAAAAATGAAAACTGACAAATACGCAAACAGCTACAACTATTTTACAATATAACTTTGGTTCACCTGTTTCAGATTATAAACCAATAATTTTACTTCTTACAGTTGACTGTTACACAAAAGAAGAAAACAAACTTAATGTGCACATATTTTAATATCTCGACCACATAACACAGACTTTCAATAATCTAGTGAGATATTTGTTGTTTTTGTGCAATCAAAGCATGGAATCGGGGTACAGTTACGGACAAAGCTACTCGCATCTGTCATCCGACACATAAAGTCGATTTCTCCACTTTGATTTCAGATCTAATCATGTACCCAAGTATAAATGTATACATTAAATAAAATTAATACCAGTACCCAGAGATCGAGTCCCAAACCTGCAGAATTTGGTTCCCATACCCCCGGTTAGGAACCCCTTCTCTAGAGTATTGTCAGTAGCCACCCCTTAATATTAAACATTCAAAAGACCAGAAAAGACAGGGGTTTGAACCTAAAGTTGTTTGAAACCTAATTATGTATGAATCATTTTATCAATACATAATTACATAGCAATCACATCATATATCACCAATCCTGTTATTACTTTACAGGATTGTAATATTCATACTATACGTGGTACATCTAACAGATTTCATAAAACGTGACCGGTCCAGTTTGGTTTTGCCCGACACGTTTTGCAAAGATTGTCTTCCTCAGGGGTATATTTTGGACTGTGCTGTTTGGGTGTAGTAGTTATCAGTGTTTGAGAAGTATTTAAAAAAATCGGTCAATGTAGTGTTTTAGCTGATATCAAGTATATCTTGCAACCATTTAGGGAGTAAATAGTCCTTGGGGACCAAAGATTTTTTGTTGGTTGATGTATACTAGTAATCCAAGTGGGAGGTCAGAATATCTCCAAGTTTGGGTAAAAGCATATGAGACTTTAGAAATTGTAGTTAGCCCAATCAGAAGGTAATCGATATGTTGTTTCTCCCAGCATCACCCACTAGGATTGTCAGATTTGAATAGTAAAACTGCACTTAAAACTGGGAACTGTTGCCTCTTGGGAGACGTTACGTATAGCTACTCCCAGCAGAAGCCCTATAACAAATGAATGGGGGACAACAAGCACCAGTACTGCTCATAGGTTCAAGTTGTCATGCGGATGCTGCTTCTTGCTAGTGGCTGGCCAGCTACCGGTAGCCCTATGATATCGTTGGATCCTAAAGAAGGTCTGCACCTGCCCTAATAGAGCGGCTCTGTCATCACATCTATTCAGGGAATTCAAACAAACATAGTCTCTGCAAAGGGGGCTCGGTGACCTCCTGTGCTCCCTTGCTGATCTTTATTCTATCACAGCTAGTATTGAACTCAATGGAGTCTTCTGCTACAAGGGGGATTGGCAGCATTACTCCCTCCGTCATGTGATGATGTTAGAGGTCAGATGCTTTCCCATACCAGGAAGTACCATGTAATGCCATTGACTGATTGAGGTTGGAGTGGTGGGGGGCATTGAGGTATTGGGATGGTGCATTTGCAGAGATCACTTTGCAGTGTTCAATCCAGAATTTTCTTTAAGCTGGGTGGTAAGAAATTGTAGGCGGGTGGCAGCCCCTCTATTGTGACCCAACTCTTCAGTAACCACTAAAAAAGTGCCGGGTGGAGCGCCCAGCTAAATGGGGCTGGGGAGAACACTGCTTTACCCTGCAGCATATTTGTCTTATTTTCCATTTGGCACTGCAATATATGTTAGGGGATGGCTTATACAGTGTAGAGAAATCTTGCAGGAATATAGTATTTTTTCTTTGCATTTTAACCCTTCTTAGACTGAACCAGCAATAAAACATTGCTATGTTGGTGCTGCTGGTGGTGGGGGTGTAAAGAAAATCTTCCCATTTAGTATACAAAAGAAACCAAGTATAGTATTGTGATCACTAGTGATATCTAAATAAATGCCTTTACTCAGTTTCCATGGAGCCAGTGACAGAATAATTATGCTTTTTCTAGCTGAAATATGTGCAAGCGTCATTTACTTCATCTCCATTTCAAACAGCAACTTCTGTACATGTCTGAAATAGAAATGGCTTCTGCCGATTGTAGCCCTTACTCACCGGCCTTGGCTGACGAACATTACAAAATAAATGTCATCTGGACATGTGTTTTCATTCATGCATTTTTTAGTGCACTTTGTATTGTGCAGCGTGGTTTGCACACAGCCCAGAGGGCAGAAAGCTGACATATCTGATAGAAAAACAGCTCAGAAAGCATTGGTGACTTGTAATGTGCTTTTCTATTTAATATCAACCTGGTACATACTCTGTACTATCATGAGAAAACCTGGGTAATCCAGCGAACCTGAAATAGATTTCTTTAAAACAATTTGCTATCAGTTAGCAAATGTTTTCAATCTTGGACCAGATCCATTTCAGATTTGTGGGATCACCCAGGTTTTTCCAGGATATCTTATTGAAACAGGAGAAAATAGGCCGTTCTATTGGGTCAGACTAGACAGGTTACCCCCCCAAATCACAGACATGTCAATCCTGTGTTTATGGGATTTTGTTTTTTAAAAGCTTAACATAAAATAGCCTGTCTGATGATATCTGCATTTTTGGATGATTGATGAAGGTAACAGTGGACTTAAAAATCAAAGCAATACAGCCAACCCCTAGGGTTACTGAAGATAAATGAAATGAAGCAAATTGGACAGTATTCACGGTAGATGACCAAGGTGTGTGTTATAGGGCATAAAGTGCACATTTGGCAATTCCTCTATAACAGAGACGAGTATTATCATCAATGGTTGTGCTCTGAACACAACCATTAATAACTCGTTCCCCGTAGTGGAGGAATGTGCATTTTTGTGACTAAATGAATGCAACTCAGTTCATTGGAAAAGCTTGGTCCCTATAAACAAACATCTTGGTCATCTACCGTGAATACGGTCTCAATTTGCTGTGACCCTATAATACAGGTGTCTCAAGCTCCCCTGAGGAAGCTGTTATAGCGAAACGTGTCAGAAAAATAAGACACTCCTAAAAGATCCTGTTAAGTAACATAAAGAGGATCTTGGTTTGCATATTCATTTTCATCATTAACCAGGAATGTTTGTCTAAAAACCCCTAAAAACTCCCCCTTACCCAGCATGCTGAGAATGCAAAGGGTAGAGCAAGGGGAGTAGGGCACTTTGATAACTGTGTTTATTCAAATATTTTGTACGATTTGTTTTGGTCTTTTGTTCTGAATATAATAGAGCCAAAAAAAACCTCTTTTCCTTTCTTTCTGTGTTCATTTATGAATGTTTACAGATACTTTATTCACTTATCCCCTAACTATTTCTAAGTATTTTTGTATTTTCCTGTTGCTGACTTTCTTCTTCTCCTTGGTAGGTGCTCAAGGACTTCACTCCAGGAATTAAATTTAACAAATAAAGGTAAAAATTAAAACAAACTCTATTTACAGACGTAGCCGTAAAGCTTTGTATTCGAATAACTCGTGCTCTTTTCTTTGCTATACTAGTGAAGAGTACATGTGTATAGAAGCTATAACTATAGGGAAAGAGAGTATCATCCCCATCCTGAGAATGTGTTTAGTGGCCCACCCTTTGTATAATCACATTAGATTCAATTATAGAAGGGATAACAGGGTTTTGTTGTGGCCAAGGACAAAATATTTATTGTGTGCAAAGATGCAAAAACAATAACATAAATTATCAAAAATGCATCCTAATGCCTTAACCCATTTTTCATGATGGGGTTAAAAAGGCTTAGACTAGGTACACATGTTCAATAATCATTTTTTGAAAATGAAGATTAATGATTATTCCTGATTATTTTGAACGATCATATTGTGCACAATTCTTTACATGCTGTAACGATACGATCGTTTAAATATAATCCACCAATAATGTACACAATGTACAATGTATGCTGAGGAAATAAGTAATTGGCTTAATTCGGCACAGCCTTTTACCCGACACGTTTCGCCCTTAGGCTTACTCGGATATTGCATTTGCCGTAGGTACATACATGATGTCACTAATGCCTAGTAAAGCAATATTGAGATTGACTGGAGTTGGTTCTTAGCATGGGTGAGATATTTGCAGGGGTAATAGAAAGATTGGAGGTTATAACATGAATGCAATAGTCATGTAGCTTTCTGTTTTGAAGTTTGCACAGAGAATGGTAATTCCAATCCTAATAAGTTGTGTAGAGAGGATCCGCATGAGCCTGCAGTGTAGCCCAGACAGCCTAGCTATTGAATACATAACATACCTACCAATATTTCCACTACCCCCTATGCAAATTCAACACTCTCATCCATGCTAAGAACCAGCTCCAGTCAATCTCCATACCCCTCCATACCTGGCAATTTTGACATCATCTACTTACCTACAGCAACTGCCATACCCCTGGGGAAGCCTAAGGGTGAAATGCGTCGGGTAACAGGCCGTGCCGAACTTACAGCGTATACCTGTATCAAATCAAAGTCAGACTCGCACCTGTCTAGACTAAACTTTATGAAAAATGATTAAAGGCATTGCTAAGCATTGTTTTAAATTTGTTTTTGCACACAATATATATTTTGTCTTTGGCCACAACAAAACCCTGTCCGCAAAAAATGCCTTCTTACCAATCTGCACAATTGGTTTTAGTTATCAGAAGTAGATTTGTGTAGGGAATCCCATAAAGTTTGTAATGAGGGACTGGCATCAAGGACAGGCAGTAAGGAAACTTCATCAATCAAAGGAAGTGACCACTCAATCACAGGATTCAGTTTCTATATCAATCCCCTTTAGCTGATTTTACTTCCCCAAACAGGTCCACACCTTGCTGGTCCTTTCACATGTTCATCATAGCAGTAGCTGTAAGATTAAACCCCATGATTGGCAAAATGCCTATTTATATATGGCCAGTCTGGATCCTGCAATTGTGCCACCCCTCTATTTGATGTGCTAGCTGGAGGGAATTGGGTATACCTGTGAGCAAAGCACTTGTAGCTGGCAGTGTAGCCAATAATCTCCCTGAAATGGCCCACTCTGCAATTCATCAGTACAGATAATGTTTCTGCATCTGATTTTGCAGGTAAATGGTGATCAGTTTTGCAAAACATAAATGGCAGATACCTAAGTCAGTGGATAACTTGCAAAAGGAAGGTTGTGCATGGGGAAGACATTATATCATGTTACATTTGAATCCACATAATGTTTCCAAAGTATCTTTCCATAGTGTGGTCCCTATCTCTAAAATACCTGAACTCCCAGCTTGGGATATATATATATATATATATCTATCAATATAAAACGTGGGGCAAGTAATCTAAGGGAGGTAGCCCCATTCTCCAACAGCAATGGGCAGCATGGTGGCTCAGAGGTTAGCACTCTGGCCTTTGCAGTGCTAGGTCCCAGTTTAAAACCAGACACTATCTGCATGGAGTTCGCAGGTTCTTCCTGTGTTTGCGTGGGTTTCCTCCCGCATCCCAAAAACATGCAATTAGGATAATTGGCTTCCCCCAAATTGACCTTACACTGTATTAATACCATATGACTGAGGTAGGGACATTAGTTTGTTACCCCCACTGGGGGACAGTTAGTGACATAACTAGGGCCTTTGTACAGCGCTGCATAATGTCTTGGCGCTATATAAATACTGAATTATAATAATAATAATGGTGACCCTTTTAGCTGCCTAAAAAATAAACTTTTAATGTCTTTGATTTAAGCTATTGTTTGGCTTCTTTTAGGAGGTAACTGAGAATATAAGTACCACATATTCTGCTCTGATGTATAAATACCCAAATGTGTTTGGTGCAGCTTTTCTGTCTTGTTGTGACGCCTTCTCCAATATCATTACAGATCCAGAGATGGGGAAGAAGAGCAGGGTAAAAACCCAGAAGTCAGGCAGTGGAGCAGCAGCAGCTGTGTCACCAAAGGAAATTATGAACCTGATCACTGAATTATTACAGAGTACGTGTGGTGGGGTATTCTGTCTGAACAAAAGGTGATGCTTTGAGGGCTGTCTGTGTTTACCTTCTGCACCTAAAGCTACGTACACACGTCCAATGGTTCTCGCCTGGTAATCTGCTCAGGGCCAATATTGGACGAGAATCTGGCGTGTGTGTACAGCACCCATCGGCTGAACGACTGTCCTGGCGGATCTACGGATGATGGATGACGAACGATCCTAATGCAAGGGAAGGGGGAGAGCGTGCAGCAGGGTGCCGCTCCGTCATTCTCCCCCTCCCCTCTTCATAGAGCAGAACAGTGCTGTATGTAGAGCACCCGTTCATGCACCGTGCAGCCCTTATTCGTTGGAAAGGATCGTGAAAGATCCTTTTCAACGACGATGATTGCACATGTGTACCCAAGTTAACTCATTTCCTCATTGAAAGTTCATTGTTTTGTAGAAACTCTAGGATCTATGTGGAGTCTGTATAGAATTGTCTTTTGCTACTTATCATGATAATGACTAGTAATAGACAATTGTCATTCAGCATATATTTGTTTTTTTGCCTCAAGATATTCCGTTAAGCGTAAGTATATCCAAAGCACATCTTGTAGGATTGGAACTGTCAGATTTTACTGCCAATGGAGGCTTCATTGGGGAGATTTGTTGACTTCCTGTCTGGTAAAAGACTGCTCCTATTTATCTAATGCAGCACTGTAAAGCATTGCTTTTTCGACTAATGAGAGGAAAATAAAAGCCGTGTATTAGAATCCTGTTGTCTCTTTGCAGAGTGCAGTAATCCCAATTCAGCTCCAGGAAGAGAATGGGAAGAATATGTGCAGATTCGCACCCTTGTTGAAAGAATCCGTAAGAAACAGAAAGGTCAGTGATGTTCTTTCTTCCTTATTTGATATGATCTGCCACATTGAGCAAATTGTTTTTTAACGATACCGCACACATTTTATACAAATGACATAGGATATGGGGTGTGAGGACAAGAGTTTGTGTTGCCTTTGAAAAGATTTATCCATATCTGGATTGCCCATGGGGTCAACACAACCTTCATGCTCCATCTATAACTTCTGTTTAGTGGCAATGTAATGCAGTAGGTTTTACCTGGTGTCCCCACATCCATGTTACAAGGACAGTAGGTGTTCTTATTCCCTCAGCCACTATTAAGCGCTTAATACTTGACCAAACTTCCAGGCTTGAAAACGGTAACTTGAAGGATAATGCAGAAGCCTAGACCCATTGTTGGAAACGTGTCTTTTGCACAAGAACTTTAGAGAATACTGGTGGAGCTGTTATTAGAAGGCTAAATATTACAAACAGGGTTCATTATGCCCCATATGGCACCACAGTTACTGTAGTTTAAAGCTGAACTCCAGGGACATTTTATGCAGCAAGGCTCCTCTAGCACTGTAAAGGTAAAATGCTTGATTTTGCTTAAAAGAATATTTAAAAAAAAAACAAAACAAAGTTTTACTTTCCTTGTCCTTCGCCCACCTGGTAGCTGGTGCTCTCCTCCCTCTAATTCTCTGTGCTGTGGATGGGCCTAGCTAGCAAAGCAGCAATTCTGATCCTGAATTGTATGTGATGACAACAGAGTGGTGACGTGGGTTTGTTGTACTGGTCGCCCAGAAAGAGAAAGCGGCTGCATGAGCAAAGGAATGAGGTAAGTAAAACTGCTTTTTATTGGTACTCTAAAAACAAGCATTCAACCATTACATTGCAGGGGGAACCCCAGTACAAAGGTACGTTTGAAATGTCTGTGCAGTTTAGCTTTAAAGTATAGTCTCTTTTATTGTAAGGTGAGGGCACAGCATCAGGTTTTCTTAAATATCCTATATGACTTGGAGCAGTGTTCTCCCCAGCCCCTTTTAGCTGGGCGGACCACCCGGCACTTTTCGGTGACCACCCGGCTGTTTTTGGCTGGTTACTGAAGAGTTGGGTCACAATACCCACCCTGCCACCCGCCTACAATTTCTTACCACCCAGCTTAAAAAATATTCTGGGTTAAACACTGACTTGGAGAAATGCGAAGTTAAATCCCAGTGTAAGTTCACTTTCTAAATATACACAGGGTGTATAACTTAAACTTCTTCCCCATAAATGTTTGTGCTGGTAGTTGGCTTCTTAGACCTCAACACTGCATCAGTGTGTTTTTCTAGGCCTTCTATAGATGAATGAAGCAGTGGGGGATGATCCAAAGGGAAATTGCCTGCAACAGATTGGAATGGTTGTTAGTAAAACTTGACAATTCATCCTGAATATGCAATGTGAAGTGCTCCTGTTTTAGATGTTTCCCCAATACAGGTTTACTTTAACTTCTAGTAATGACTGTTTGTGGTATTTATTTTTTGTTATCTTTCAATATTTGGTAGTGGGTTTGTCCATTTTGTTTGATGGGAAGAGAGAAGATTATTTCCCTGAACTTATTGAGTGGGCAAGAACTAATGGAGCATCAACTGAAGGTTTTGAACTTGCAGAGTTTCCCAATGAAGGCTTCGGGCTGAAGGCTACAAGAGAGATAAAGGTGTGCTATGTAATGTTATAAATTATCCTTTACCGTCTCTGGCTTTTAGCAGCTGTCCATGGACTTTTGTTTATGTCAGAACTATGGGAATGCAAAAGTGCCTTGAAGCAGGTTTAAGTATTTTAGTTAACAAAATCAGAACAAAGTTATATGACAATTACATTTTGTGCATGAATTCTGAATGAACTGATCTTTAATAAAAATATAAAATGTTCCTGAAAGCAAGTTGCATTTGGCTATTGACTTGAGCATATAGGAATGGTTCTGGGAGCTAGTGCAAACTGTCATTAGCCCGTAATGAGCAATAAAATTCAAACAGTTATATTTACTGCAATGATGTTTTGGCTATCTGTCAGGGTGACATTCTTTCTTCTGGGCAGTAATGTAAGAGACATTCTTCCTACTGACTACCATGCTATTGTACAGTGAGCTGTCCATGTTGTAATTACAAATGGGGTTTCCTAATCTGTGAAAGTTATTTAAGGGGGTTCCCCATGTCATAAAAGTTGAATGACTGTCTTACATAGTTAGTTTCATGCTGAACAAATCTTGGGAAGATACACAAAGATTTAGGTAAGAATAGACATCCCTTTTGTATTTGGACAAAATTTGTTTATCATCGATGATGTCCTAAAGGAACCAATGATTAGAATAGCTGTCATTTCTGACATCTCCTTTATAGAAAATGCAAGTTGTTTGGCTTTGACAACCTCTTGCATTGGGGGGGGGGGGGGTAGTTTGCCAAGCTTTGTTGCCCAAGGTTTATGTACACACGTCAGATGAAGACAAAAGTTCTTGCTCATCTCAGGTAAGAATTTGACATGTATATTCTGTACATAGATCCCTCAGGGCAGATCACTGAACACCCCCTTGGAAACAACTGCCATACAAGTCAAGAGAGGGTGATGCTCGCTTGTCGTGCTTCCTCCCCTGTCCATAGAACAGAGCAGGTGCTGTTTGTACAGGGCTTCATTTTGTTCATCTGTTAACAATCAAGAGAGATAGTTTACAATGAAAAATTTAAGTGTCTATGCAGCCTTACAGAGATAGTGAATAATTAGGTCTGGTAAGTATGACTGAATCCTTAAACTTTCTGCATTGATGAGGAGAATTGCATGTTCACCTTAAGTAAGCAGAATGCAGCTCATATTTGAGAACATACAAAATCCATGCAATAACCTGCAAAAAAAGATAGTACCTTAAAATATGTAGTCTCAGAAACCCATTGTTTTAAATAGAATCTTTGTAAATGGCCAAATAAAGGGACAATTTGGGATAAAATTAGAAGTTCTCAAAGGGGTGTCTGTACTTTCTGGTCAGTTGGGATTCATGTACGATTTCCAGGTGTGTGAGGCTCCATAACACTTTAGCCTAAAATGTTTTTAGCTTCATTCATAGAAGATATTCCGCTTATTGTTGGTTTTTTTAAAGGCATTTTTAAAAATACTTTTGATTTGTTTGGGCCTTGTTTTTATTAGCATGTACACAGTGTTCCTGCTGTTCTCTCACATAGCTTTAACGTGATTTGTAATCGGTGCTAAAAAAAAAAATCTAGATTGACTCCTGTCCTTAGCAAATGGAGTCAGCAGGTGGCTTGTGTTTGTTAATGGGTAACTCGATAATAGAACGTCAAGCTTGGGCCTTCTTCCAAGAAGCTTCCTCCCAGTTTCTGCAAATTAGCGATTTCAAAAAACATTTTTTTTTTTTAGTGGATATCAATGCAAACCTATTGTTTTTAAATTGAGCATATTAATTTTTTACTATGTCACTTGGTAATATGGCCAAGGAGAAAAAAAAAAAAAGATAATATCCACAGATACACTATATGCCAAACGTTTGTGGGGACCTGATCATAATCACCTATATTAGCTTGTTGGACATCTGTTTCCAAAACCATTATTATTGATTTACTCCATGTTTTGGGTAAAAGAGCCTTCACTCTTCTAGGTAGGCTTTACTAAAGATTTTGGAGCATGTCTGAGTGTGTGTGTTTCCATTCATCCAAAGGACAGTTTGTAGAGTCAGACAGTGATGTTGGTTGAGTAGACTTTGCTCCATGGGCTATGTATGTATTGACATGTGTCAAATGATTCTCACCCTTTACAAATGGTCAGGCTTGTTTCGGACGAAACTCTTGACATGTACAGCGGTTTTCCTGACTAATCAATAACCAACCGACTGTGAACGACCCCTGTACAAGTCAGTAGGGAAAAGCGTAGTGTGTTCCACTGTGTAAAGTGATCATTCGTTCATCTATCACCCCTGTGTTGCTGGAAAGATCATGGAAGATTGTTTTCAGCAACAATAATTGAGTGTGTATGCAGCCTTCCAGTTATTCCCAAAAATGTTCCCCAGGGTTGAAATCAGGGCTCTATGTAGGACATTGAGTTTTTTCACACTCCATCAATACGTATCTTTATGGCATTTGCTATATACACTGGGACAGTCATGTTGAAATTTAAAATGGCCTTACCCAAGCTCTTTGTATGCTGTAGCATTAACGGTACTCCTTAGTGGAAACAAACTCTTACTTTTTGTGTTCTCTTACTTTTTGGCCATATAGTAGGTGTGATGGTCAGATTTACACAGGTATTACGGGTTTATTGCCTAGTTTTGTGTCTACAAAGTTTTAGACCCACAACTTCTTCCACTGATTGCTAAGCCCTATCCCCAGGGTTTTATATTAGTGTGCCTCGGGCCATTTAGTACTATTATATTGTGCTAGTTTTGGCAGCTGTTAATAATCTGGAAATAAGACCGTTACTAAAATCTCTATAAATATACCTGCATTAGTATGGTGTGTGGGGTTCCTAACCGTTTTTTAAAAATTGGGGCGCCTTGCCTTTCACAAGTGTATTGCATTGATTAGTTCTAGTGTGTAGCTTTGTATTCAATACGTTTATATTTTTATTATTTATTTTATTAACCACATTTGTTTCTTCTTCTCAGGCAGAAGAGCTGTTCCTCTGGGTACCAAGGAAGTTATTAATGACTGTGGAGTCTGCTAAGAATTCAGTGCTGGGTAAGGAACGGATCTGTTGTTTAGCCATGGTGTCATTCTGTAGAGCACACTTTCTTGACCTTTTTTTTAATATGGGGGAACCCTTTAAATACCATTCAGGTCTTCAGAGAGCCCCTGTTATAATTATTATATCCATCCATTATATCTCACAGTACATTAGTTTGGTGGTTAGTTGTAAGAATGGCTTCTGCGTTGCTGGCTATTGGGGTAAAAGTCACTTATAGATAGACAAAAAGATCATTGGTGTTACTTAAACTGACCTGAGACTTACAAACTGCTCTTTGCTCAATAAACCCTTAGCAATCTCTGGAAGAACCCTGGTTAAGAAATGCTGCTGTACAGGATTTAGGTGGTTCTGGAATAAGTGGGGAAAATTGCTTCTTTTTTATTGTTAAAGACATTTGAACATTATGCTTAGTATCTGATGAACTGGACCTCTTGCGTGTTACATTTTCCCACATAGTCATTGACGGCTGTAAAAATTTGAGAAGATTAGTCTTGATCTTTTTTAAAATGGAGTTGGGCCTCTGTCTTGTTGCCTAGTTTTGCAGTAAACCATAGCAATCTTTGTTCTAATGTTGTGTCCTAGTCAAAGGAAGGTTAAAGCTGATTGGTCATAGACATATTTATTGCATCATCCTTGCACTAAATGTGAACTCCATCCTTCTTTGTTCCTGCACAGGCTCCTCCTATTCAGAATATTGCTTACCCTGATTTCACTGAACATGTACAGCCGGGAAATTAGGGCTCTGACTATCTACAGCATGTAATGCATACTGTGAGAAGCTTACCAACTTCCAGCATCTTTAACCTTAATCTTTTCTCTTGTCTGTGTCTAGGACCTTTGTACTCTCAGGACCGGATTTTACAGGCAATGGGGAACATTACCCTCGCCTTCCACCTTCTCTGTGAGAGAGCGAATCCAGAATCCTTCTGGGTGCCGTACATAAAGTCTCTCCCCACCAAGTATGACACTCCCTTGTATTTCGAGGAGGATGAAGTTAACTACCTGCAGTCCACACAAGCCATACATGATGTATTCAGCCAGTAGAAGAACACAGCACGGCAGTACGCCTACTTCTACAAAGTCATTCAGGTATGTGGACCAGATGGCCCATCAATGGTGCTCATATCAACATTATTCAGGTTTTTTTTTTTTTTTTTTTTGTAATATTTTGTATGAGAATTCCTTTATTTTTGTCTGCCTAGATTTATCATTGATTGACATACAGGCCAAACTGGCAAAGGGGATAGTGACTGGGGTTGGGGCAGATTGTATAAAGGCTTGTGCCTTCATCTTGAATTTGAGATCAGTTTAAGATGCTCCCTAATTACATCTAAATGCCTTCACAAATTATGTTAACCTCCTCTTATCTTTTGCTTAAAGCTGCTTTTGCATTCCTCTTGAATTGTAAGCTTCTCTTTAAAGATCAACTTCAGCTTCCTTTTGTTGCCGTGACAACTGAGGGGATGGATAGATGTCTCCCTGCTTCCTGTTCTGTGTACATAACCGGAAGTAAAAATAAATCTCCGCAATGGGGCTCAAAAACACTACAGAAACAAACAAACTTTTCCTCCACCTTTTTTTGAAAATTTGTGGTCCAACATTGGGTGCGGGCCTGTTCTTGGCTCCACGACTAACATACATTAAAGCAATGAGGCAAGGTCTGTCCAAGTATCTGTGACCCGGAAAGTGCCGATGTCCACTTTTAAATAAAGCTAAAAGGATTTATAACACCGCTCAGCCTTTTTTCTTCTGCACATACAAACCTTTATGGCGTTTTTTATATATATATATATATATATATATATATATATATATATATATATATATATATATATATATATATATATATATATATATATAGCTTACCAATCCCTGATGTTGTGGCTTCAATATTTTTATTTTTCCGGTCTAAAAATAATTTAGGCATGTAGAAAAAAAAATACTTGTTGATCATCCCTGAAATTCCATGTTCTTATCACTTTGTGTGAGCTGACCTAATGTATACCAAACATTTTCATTAGTCTTTCCAGTTCTCTCATGGGAACTACAGGATGTCTCTACCTTATATGTAAATAAGTGAAAGAAGTGTTTGCAGTGCATGGGGAAAGCAGCCGTAGGGGACAATGCTTCCCCTTAATGGAGTAAGTGTTGTCACCCTACGGCAGGAAGTATAATACTAGCTGCATCAATGGGTAAATATAAAGAAAAAAAGTCTGGAAAAAAAAAAGCTAGAACATCTAAGCTTCAATATTTGCTATTTGTTTGTGTGTTTAGATACACTTTGAACTTAATGCTTCTGTAATTTTTCAGGCCACAGACACATTTTGGGTCATGTGGAAAGCTAAGTGTGTATGGTGTGCCTGTATTTTATATTAGAAGCCTTGATTGCGATGGATTAGGTGAGTACGAAGCATCAAGTTGGAATGAATCCTGGGGAGAAGGCCGGCGGCCTGGAGGGTTAGATTGTTCTGCTTCTCATAAACCCTTCATCTGGCCTCTGCATTTTCTCCCCGACTTGCCCATAAATGGCTGTGTTCTAAGAGGAGAATATTTCGAGTCTGCTCGGCAGCCAGACTCCATGGACAGAAAAGCGCACGTTTTATGTTTTGCAGCTGCCGTTTCCAGCCAGGCTGTGTCCCTGTGTGATGAGAAGAAACAGGTGTGAAACATGTTAGACAGAAATAAATCTTGCAGCTTCCTAAGCAAACAACCTCGCTGACAGCATTGGTCACCTCTGGAAGCTATGACGCTAGAAGTTAATGGTCCCCAGGCTTTGGTTTAATCTGACGCTTTTAGTGTCCTCGTTTCCTACCTACTGAGGGAAGGCGACCTATAGTTTTGACGCTATGAAAGATGTATTTAAAGGATAACTTTTAGTGCATCTAATAAAAAAAAAATGCTTTTAAAGAGTCATCTAGTAACCAGACTTGAAGCAGTATTGAATAAACACTTGCATGTTTCTCCATTAAAAAAAAAATGCCTGTTTTCATGACCTATATAATTATAGCCTACGTACACACATCAGATGATTCTCGTCCAATAATTGCCTTAGGGCTGATATAGGGCGAGTATCTGACACGTGTACAGAGCTTGTCCATTGTTGATCCACAAACAATTGTAATAAAATTGAAGGGGAAAGAGTCGTTCTCCCCCCTCCCCTCTTTATAGAGCAGACTGTACAGCACTCATTCATGCATTGTGCAGTCTTTTCTCGTTGGAAAGAATCATGGAAGAATGCATCTACGCAGCCTTAGTAATTGACAGGAGAAAGTGGTCATATTTCTACTATTTGTGCCATCACCTCCTCTTGTTTTGCACTGGATTTACAGGATTTAATTTTTTTGACCTGGGTGGGAAGAAGTTGTAGGTGGGTGGCAGCCCCTGTATTGTGTCCCAACTGTTCAGTACCCACCCAAAAACAGCCGGGTGGTTTCTGAAAACTGCGGTGTGTTACGCCCGGCTAAAAAGGGCCAGGGAGAACACTGCAGGAGATCAGTGATTGGTTATCAGTGCAACCATAAAGTAATTTAAAGGAGTTGCCTGTTGAAGCTGAGTCAAAAATGCACACAAGCATGTAAACAAAGCACAAGCCGAGTGTAATAATTGCATGGTGGTGTATGTGTCAAATCTATCAATATTTAACAGTCTGTTGTATTGAGCTCCTATTGTCAGAGACTCAACCCTGACCGTTTGTACAAAGAGCTTCTGCATGAATACGATAGCACGAGAGAATATTTCTACATTACATTATGGCTATACCTACTGATAATATAAATAACGAGTTTGAGTCTGCCTGGGGTTTGTGATGTTACAATCAAGATAGTGGCACCCAGCAGCAGATTACGTCCTGCTAAGTATTAATATATAATTACAGAAGAAACTCTGGCTATCCGGCACCAATGGGGAATGGCCGATTCCAGATGTGTAGTTTCCGGTTAACTGAGGTTACTCTGAAACTGAGGTTTCTTAAATGGTGAGACTTGTCCCCTATTCATCTCTAGTGCTGAATGGCTGAGAAAAGGGAAAACTCTGATGACGCTTGAACTCGCCAGACAGTCTCTTGACGTAACTCGGCTTTACTATAAATGTACTTTAGTCAATGCATAGATAAAAAAAAAAATCTAGCAAATATTTTTATTGGTAGAAGAAACTTGCCTACAGGGGAGGGCCGGATGCTTTTCAACTGTATGCCATTGCCTTAATTCTAGCTTGTCCCAGGAGCACGCACTCTAGGGGCAAGCGCTACCCCCTGAATGAGTTACAGTGCACCCTGAATCTTCTGTATTACGTGCAGTGCAACCTCCAGGGAGGGTCCAGGCATAGCTGTCTGAAAGAATAGCCCAGATCCCAAGACTGGCCTAAAATCCTAAAAAATCCACTGGAAACAAAAAACATATTTATGGTGTTTTATATATTGAAGTGGTTTGCCTTGAGTTCAGCTTTAAATATTTCTGCAGTATCCATTTTCTCTTTGAAAAATCCTTACATTAGTCCCAGGACAGGAAACAAGATTTTACCTAATGACAAGCATCCGTGGAGGCAGCAGAACGGAGCCTAATCGCCCCATCGGCCCTGGTGCCTTGTGTATATTAGTTATGTCTCCTCACATCAGCTGCTTCCATGTAAGCACAACCAGGGAATAACATAATCAGCATCTACCGAGCCCTGTTCATTTATCATTTCCACTTCCCAAGCCAGATAGTATATATATATGATGATAAGATACCTCACTGTCTTATCAAGTTGTTATACCGGTGGACAGGCTCGTAACGTCCCCCCGATGAAAACTTCATATTCCTTACTTCCATCTTCCAAAGCTTTATTTACTACTTTAACTTATGATAAATTAAAGAGAACCAGTCATAACTTGAACTAGTTAGAAGCCAATATTTAGGCCTAGGTTGTGATAGTTTGAAGCTGAACTTCAGGTGAACTACTAAATATAAAAATGGTTAGGGGGAAATAATATAAAAAAATTTGCCTGCCATGCTGGTCTGGTGGATTCAATGCTAGTATGAAGCAAGTAATAGAGATTAGGAACTCCTGGCCTGCATGCTTGTGTTGGGTCAGTGTCTAAGAAAGCTATAGTCCGCCAGGTAACTAGCACCTTTATGGTTGTCTGCAATCGTAGCCTTCGTATTTACCCAGGTACAAATTTTATAAAAATAGATTGTCTATGGGGGTTTGTTATTTCATCTGGTTAATCAATCACAAACTGCCACATCCCTTAACCTCCTAGGTGGTTCATTTCTGTCCGGATTTATGTCTAAAAGCAGTACATTGTCTTTTATGAAAATTTATTTTACAGTATAATATAATATTATGAGTATAATAAAGTTTGAAATACAATGCATTAAATGCATTTAAAAAATAAATTTAATAATTAAAGTTTCAAACTTTATTATACTCAAACTATTTTATACTGTAAAATAAATTTTAACGAAAGACAATGTACAGCTTTTTAAATCCAGTGTGTATTGCATTTATTACAGTTATTTTGTATTGAATGCAATACAAAATAATTTTAAATTCCAGATGCGCCCCTAGTGGCGGCTGTACGCACCAACGTCACCGGGAACATCAGCGCACTCGCTGGGGGACAGATTGAGGAAGAGGACGCAGCCAGAGGATGGCAGGACGCCGATGGGAGCGCGCTTGTGTTTGTTTTTACTTTAACTACCCCCAGTGTGACTTGGGGTTACCGCTTTCAGCTTGTTTTTTTTACCCCGAGCCACACTTGGGGTTACTGCTGGGGAAGGTATTCTTGCGTAGTACACAAATAAAAACATATATAGGACATCCAGGGCTGTCATGAATCACATAAACTATGAACAAATTTTTTATCACTTTTATTCAAACAAATATAAAACGGTATTCTCTGAACAATTTAAATTAAATTAAGCTTTACATTTTATTAAACCAACATAAAAACATTTTCACCATTTTGGTGTGTTAACTTCAGACAAGGGCATATTAACTTCAGACATCATATAATTGCTCTTGATGCGTTTCAGGAGATATTTTCTTTGTTGCTTACCCCTTTACGAATGTTATGACATACCCAATGGTCACAGGACAGGAAAGTAATTTCCCTGGTCGAGTTTGAACACCTTACAATAATGCAGTGAGTTCCAGCCATTACCCATTATTGTGTTATATTGATATATCACAGTGCTTAGTGTCCTCCTGTCCCTGTACCCTTTCCCTGGCTACATTGTTGTGCTTGCCCACCTCTGACCCTCCACTATATGGCGCATGCTGTCCATGGCCGCTGCTTCTTCTGCCCGTTTCTCCTTCGCCAATTTGCCAGTCACTGAGGATGCATAGAAAGTCCTCAAACATTGGATATGGATTGAAGTAAAAGAGACCTAAGGAGGAGGCAGGAACAGGATTACAGGTAAGTATTGGGGATTTTGTCACTGACAAATCTTTTACTTGTGTCTTTAACCACTAGGGGGTCCTGTTTCTTGGATACCTGCAAATGTGGGCTCTGTTACCCCAACGAGGTAAGCTCATATCCAGGTCTGAAAATCAAAAACTGTGTACGGCATCCCTGATTATTTTGCACCTCTTTACAACCATTAAATGTGACTTTTAAGATACAATTGCTTTAAACAAAACATATTTAATATACATAATTTACAAAAAAAACATAGATTACAATGTGGGCAGCAGGGTGACCTTTGCAGCGCTGGGTCCCAGGTTCGAATCCCAGCCAGGACACTATCTGCATGGAGTTTGCAAGTTCTCCCCATGTTTGTGTGGGTTTCCTCCGGGTACTCCGTTTTCCTCCCACATTCCAGAAACATGCAGTTAGTTTAACTGACTTCTCCCTAACAATTGACCTTAGACTATAATAATCACATATGACTATGGTAGGGACATTAGATTTTGAGCCCCTTTGACGGACATATAGTCACATGACTATGGACTTTGTACAGTACTGCGTAATATGTTGGTGCTACATAAATGCTGGATGATTATTTTTACTTGTGTGACCCAACTACCATAAAATTCAGTCCATAATAAATAAAAGTCCTCTGACATTGTGACCTTTCTGTTATGGATAAAGATCCAAAGCCTGTTCGCTCTACGCGTTTCGCACCCATTGCATCTTCAGAATAAACACTATATTGGCTTCTATAAGTACAGTAGGTAATGCCAGATTTAACAGAAATCAACAATGGTGTATAGGTGAATGGATTTAATTAAGTATATGCTATTGTTGTGACAAGGTGATAGAATGATAGAACTTGGAAAAGGAACCATTTGTAGTAATACCCGGAGCCGTTTTATTTTAATACACCATCGTTTTCCCTCAAATATTTCTGTTTTTATTGATGGGGCATAGGCAACAGTATTTCTGCCTTGTATCGTGGATCTTCCCAGCATTCCGGCTTCTTATTTGAATCTTGTAAACAGGTCCATTTAATATTCTGATTGAGTCACAATGGGGGATCGGAGCCCTTATATGTGGCAGAGACTGTTTACCAAATGACTTCCCCACGCTGTTGAGGTTTTCTCATTTAATAAAATCGGATTTATCATCTCGTAAAGCTTTCAGCTGCCCCCCTCTCCCAAATTTCAGATGTTACTTAACACGTCTGGCAAAAGCAAAACAGAATAAAAGAGGGTCCTAAATCAAATCTGCATTGATCTAATGAACACCGGGGGGGCTGAGAGCCAAAATAAAAAAATAAAAAGTGGACTAGAGAAGAGTTATGGGTGTTTTTTTTTTTTTTTTTTTTTTTTTACAATTTTAATACTGGTTTTAAGGCAGAAGTAGTAGAAGAACCAGAATATTAAAGTAGGAGTGAAACCATGCTCATGTTAATATGATTTTTTTCTTTTAATTAGTTTTTGTACAATAAAATTAGTTTTAGGGCTCCATATATAAATGATTGTCCTGGCAATTGGCTCTAAATTCATTCGTAATATTAGTTTATTTGCCATTCATTTCCTATTTTGACAACCGTGCACTTTTGACGATTGGCCACTAGGTGGCAGGACGAGTCATTGATTTTTTAGGAACTCAATGACAAGTGTAAAGAAATTCCACCATATGTCAGCAAATTTCAGATGAATTAACTGGGGGAATAATTTATAGCCATTTATCGAGCCTTAGTGTGTTGTTTTTTTTAACAAAGAATAGGAAAAATCATTTGTGTTATTTCAGCAAATAAATAAAATTGAAAGTAGCATTGCTGGATCAAACTGCCATGTGTATGGCCAGCTTAACAGTCATCCATCCATCCATGAATGCAATGCGATTAAACAAATTGTGCTATACAGGTAGTCCCCGGTTTAACCACCTAAGCGTTACACTGAGGTCTAGATTTCTGTACCAAAAGTGATCCACTGTTTTTCATGAAATTTTTTTTAAATTGTAGACCTGTAACTTACAGAAATATGTCCGAACAGGGTTCTAGTAGATAATATGAATATAAAAAATGTTGCCCGAGCGAAGGTCGGGCTTAACTGCAAGGAGGTTAAGGACATCCGACATGCGGACGTCTCCTAGATACGAACGTGGCTTTCCTGCTTGTCCTGTGCATGATGTAGGCTTGAAGGGGGGGAGGGGAGGAGGGGCAGTTTGCATGACTTGCAGAAAAAATCTTTTGCTATACCCAGCTGAGGTTGTGGGTGATTTTAGGAGCTGGGCTGGTCTGTAACATCTTGTAATTCCTTAATGACCAAGACAAACTCTGCAATTTTTTTTTGCATATCAAAGCACAGCTTGCTCCAGAAGTTAATGAATGTCTAGGCTCCATAAAGTTGTTTTTGCTTTGTTTGTAATTAACTTACAGTGAGGATTTTATACGGTAACTGACACCACACTGCCTAATAAATGTTGAGACAAACATCTGTCCTAACTGCATTTAATAAATAATCTACCTGTTCGACTTACATACGAATTCAACTTAAGAACAAACCTACAGTCCCTATCTCGTATGTAACCTGGGGACTTCCTGTACAAGAAAAGGTGCTGCAATATGACAAAGAAAAGGTAGGGGGCACACTTATAGAAACACAGTCCATCAGATTGCTGGGAAAGTGTTATTGATTGTACAAAAATATCTGCATTATTGTGTTATCACCGGCTGATATGATGCTCACTTAGAAACAATCTCCAGAAGAAAAAAAGGAGATCAATGATGTCTTTTTTTTTTTTTTCCTCCCCCAAACACGATCACCATTTTTGCAGCAAACGCCTCTTTTTTCCAAAGTAGCACATGTTGCTACAATGAAGGCAAATGGACCATTTACGTCCCTTCCAAACCTGGCAGTCGCTTCTAATTGCCACACATACAGTATAGGAATGATGGAAATGATCACCACAGTACAAAATCTGTTTATATTTTAATAAATTTGGGAAAAGTGGTGAATCTTTCCCTTCGTAATCAGGGTTCCTTTGCTTGATGGCATAAAGCAGTCTTTCTTGACCTTTTTACTATGGGGGAACTTTAAAATGGCTTTCAGGTCAATAATTACTATATCCACAGCTCACAGTACGATAGTATGGTGGTTAGTGGGAGAATGCTTCTTACATTGCTAGCTATTGGGAAGAATGTCTATCTTACAGATAGCCAAAAAGATAATTGGTGTCCCCTAAACTGAGCTGAGCGGCACAAACTGCTTATTTGCTCAAGGAACCCCAGCAAACTCTCGAAGAACCCCGGTTGTAAAACCCCTGGCATAAGTTTTCTGCTGTCTGTAAATGTGATATTTTAGCACTAGAGGGCAGTAAAGCACCAGATATGTGAAATGTTTCTTTATTCCCTTTCTGCATTTTTTCTTTTTGGAAATGTTTTCTTGTACATGGACATATGTGAAATTTTAATTAATTTGCATAACGGCCCCCCTTCTGCAGCCATAAAAAATGACCTCTTTTAAAAAACAGGAAGTTGTTTTTGTGTGAACACCGTACAGTCCGTTAAAAAAAAAAAAAAAAAAAGCAATAAATGAGTTGAATAATGTATACACCATTTGGCTTAATCCTACATTTGTTATCAAAGGTGTCTGGACAAAGAAGATCTCAGTGTGCACATATACAAAAGCTTGAACCAATATTAGCCAGAAGGATGGATTGATATAGTCTGATTTTAGAGGAAATGTGTTATAGGAACAGTATAGGGCAGGCCATTGTTAAACTTGCTAATAGACTCAGAACTACATTGATGCATGTTATAATATTTTGCCCCTGCTGGGCCTGGGGGTAACACTTGCAGGTAGTGCCAGCTTTGTATAATGAGCACACTATAATTCTCAGTCACATGTCGGTGTAGTTTGGTCAAGAATGTCCCAGGCTTTAATACTTTGGATCACTGACCAGGAACAACCGTAGACATCTGATTTGTACACTAGCAACTCAAAGTTTTTTTATCCGTTCCATCAACTGAGGACCCGGAGATCTAGCATTTGTAGGACAAGTTTTGGGTTATACAGAAACTTCAATTTTTGTTTACTTTGCAAGGTAGGGTAGTGAACTCCTGGCACCTTTGTCAGATTTTAGTACAAATTTACTACAAATGGTGAGGTTTCCCTTTCAGGTTCCTGCCACACGCTGACATTAAAAAGTTCCAAATGTCTGACATTTGTGTACCTTAAAAGTAAACTTTAAGGCAGTGTTTACCAACCAGGCTTTCTTGGAATCTCAAGGTTCCTCCAGGGGTTGTTAGGTGTTCCTTGAGCAATGAGCAGTGTATGTCTCTCCGTTTAACTGACACCAATGATCTTTTGTGCTATCTGTGACATTCTTCCCAATGGCCAGCAATATATGAGGCATTCTTCCCAATAACCACTACATTGATATACTGTGAGCTCTGCATATAGTATTCATAGCAGGGGTTCCCTGATTACCTGAAAGGTATTTCAAGAGTTCCACCCGCAATGCTTAGAAACGCTGCTTTAATATATCCATGTGTGCAAGGATCAGTCTCTGGAATTGTTTTCCATTGACATTCCCTTGACATGGAGTTTGAAGATTTTCCTTGTGTGGAAATCACATTGTACTGACTTATCTGTACCTAAAGAATATCCAGTGAAGAAGGGGTCAGGGATCAAAGCTTGTGGTAGGAGATCGGACACTCCTGGTTGTGTGGATTGTAAAAGTTTTTTTGTGGCCGTAGCATAGCCATTACATAGTTACATAGTAGGTCAGGTTGAAAAAAGACCACTAGGGAAGTAAACATATCCCAGATATAAAACCCTGTGGACATAAGCCTACAGCACCTGGTACTCACTGGTAGGCCCAACCCTGCCTAACTTATGAGATCGGGCACATCCATATTGATGTGGCCGTAAGCACCCTAGACAGTGTTATATGGCTTGTCTAAACCCCTGTAAATTCCAACCCCATTGCTTGGTCTGTATTTAAATGTGGAGAGAAAAAAACATGAAATAAAATAAGAAATTTTATTTACTGAATACTATAACGGCTGGTAATAATCACCTACAGGTAATAGTGCAATGTTTTTCCCATGGTTGCCCTTTACTCTTGTGCAGTCCTATCTGCATGGCTAGGAGATGTGCTATATGAGTTGTCATGGATCTATATGTCCCTAAGTAGAACCTAACTCGAAAAGTAAAGATCATCTGCACGCACTATGGGGGCATTTACATTTATGAACCTTATTGTATGGTATTTCTCCTAAATATAATGCACTTCTTGGTACATTCAGGAGCCTAGACACTCCTATGCCAACTGTACTCTATAATATATGTGCATTGTGTGATTTCCCACACTCTGTTCGCTGATTGCTAATTTGGTGATGCCACTAATTTGCAGCTCATTATTCGTGCTGTGTGCTCTGCCATTAAAAAGCAAAGCCCTGGCTTTACCAAGATGGCCTCATCCACACAGACACAGTGCATAACAAGGCAAAGTAAGGTGGTGATGGGGGAAAGATAGCTTCAGGGAGTTTTCAGACAATACTAGTCCTTTGCCCTCTGCACCCTCCTATTTGCGGGCACAGCTTCCCCCAGCCCTGTTTAGCTGGGCACACCACCCAGCACTTTTCAGTAACCACCCGGCTGTTTTTTGGTGCATAGTGTAAAGTTGGGTCACAATACAGGGGCTGCCACCCACCTACAGGTTTTTCCCACATAGCTTTAAAAAAAGTCTGTATAAAAACTACATATCATTCTAAGAGTACCCCATCTTAGTGACAACAATGCTGCACAATTTCCCTTCACCAGAAACAGTACTGTCACCCTGTTAAAAAGGTAAAAAAAATGGCTGAACTGCTAGGATCAACAGGCAATAAAAATCTTTCTGGGAGGTTTTATAAAAATCATTCCAGTGGCAGACTGCATCATATGTCTTTTTTTTTTCCCCCCAGAGTGCTACTTTAAGCCCCTAGGAGTAGCAATCCCTCACAAGCTGGCAGGCCCGGGAGACTTTTAACGAGGCAGCATGGAAAGGGTTACGCGCGGAGGGGGAGGAAAAGCCACGGAAATTTCCCACCCAATTGGCAGTCGTGCAGTGTATAATTTTCCTCAAATTGCTCGCTGAGCCTCGGCTTTTGTTTCATAATTGATTTATAGTTTGAGCCACTTTTACCTCATCCCCTACTGTCCTGCACGCAGTGCCAGCGAGTACATTACAGTGAGCAATGATAAATTACCTTGCACTTGAGATGCTAATGCATCAGAAGTAAAACTGGGGACAACACGGGGGCTTCATTAGCAGTGGTAGGAGGCCTCCCCGCGTATTCACATTTTCTCTCAGCCATGCCCAAGTGTTTGATTACATTTTGCAGCATAACAAGAACGCAGCCGCATCCTTTGAAGCTCCCAATATCCTTTGTTGGCCCGACAAGGGTAGGCAAGAAAATGTACTTGAAAAGTCTCCAAATAGATTTTCTTTTTATTTCCATAATGGTATTTTTTACTCCTGTGCTGTTAGCTACAAGAGTTTTAAATGGACATGCCTACTGATGATGTGTGTAGGCCGCCATTGTCTGCCTCCATCTTCTAAAAGACGCCAGGTCACTGGCATTATCCTGGTCCAGCCATTTTAAAGAAATGAGGAACGTAGGCTAGGTGTACTGATTTATATTCGACTCCTGTATTATAAGGTCAGCAATGGCAAGTTTCATGATCCTGTCAGTATTTGGTCTCTCCCAGGCCTTCTTCATGAGGGCTTCCATCGAAGCTGTGTGTGCAGCTGAAAACTTTGCATCAATACCCAAGTGGCTTCCTTAAGGCTTCCAGTGTTATCCTGCATAGAAAAACATCTCTAATCATTGTAGCTGCACTAAAGTAACCCCAAAAAAGTGAAATACCATTCTTATCCCCATAATCACATTTCTGACCAGCTCCCAAGTTTTGGACTTCAAAGTGGGGGTCACTTCCTATTGGCTGTCCAGCAGCGGGGTCCTCTGCGCCTTGCAATGTTGTGATGAATTCACAACAAAGAGTATGGTCTGCAACGGGCACAGACTATTACACCTGGACAGGCCTTTGGCATATTCGGGATAACAGTGCCAGCGAGGGAAAAGTAAGCAACATCGATACTGTTTTTTGCATTGCGTGGGGTAGTTGTTGTTTTTTAGTTTTCAAAGCCTTTATTTATTTAAAGAAATCTTGATATCCAATAAAGAGTTTTAAAGTGGAATCATGCTGGCTGCCACTGCAGTGGCTGCTAACCGGCTTTATGGCAGGGCTTTGGGATCCATTAGGAAAGCAGTGGTTTGGTCTTATTGTTCTTATCACTGCCTATAAAAGACTGGGTACAGCTATGTGTTTTACAATGTGTGCTATGTTTTGCTTTTGGACTCCAAAACAGGCAAATCCCCATTCAAATAAATGAATTGGTGAAGAATGGGGTGGGGGGAGTGGGAAACTGGCAACGTAACTGGCCTTTCCTTTAATCACAGAGTGCTGTCTGCAGCATGTGTAGGGCTTGGCATCAGATTCTTTACATTTACTTAGAGTCATTGCAAATTCCTTTTAAAATGAATCTGATAAGTAATAATAAAAAAGAGAAAGACTGCTTTTTTGGCAATAAAAATAAAGGATATTTTACTCCAAAAAATTTGTTACATATCCTCCACTAGACATAGTACTACTACGCTAGGAAACATATAGTGAATCAATGTTTACACATCACATAGGATCATATTGACATTTGTAATTCTTGTCTCAAAACCCGACGCGTTTCGCTTTTGAGGCTGGCTGCTGGTATCCCAACCTTCCCATTATCCACCAACGTTATGTAGTACTATCTGAAAGCACTTTTTCTCAAGTGAAAATTTCGAGTTCTCGCTCCTCTTTTTTAATTTACCAGGTATAGGTGCCTCAATACTGACATCTGTACAGTTCACCTTGAAATCGTGAACTCATCCCTCCTAAAAAGCTCCAACAATGGTATCCAAGAACTTTCCTATCTAGTATTGGGGATTCTATCCCTACCTAAGTATTCACTATTTGGAAATGAACAATTGTATTGACCCCAGAGGGATTCCTACCATATCAACTGAGAACTCTACACTCCATTACCTAGTGGACTAACCCCTCTTCTACATACCAATCTACATAATTACCAAATAATAATTACCAACCTTAGTCTCTGAATCCTGTGAGGAAGCAATTGAGCGAAACGCATTGGCTAATTTAGATAGGAATTACAAATGTCATAAGTGATGTTTAAACATTGGTTCACTATATGTTTTCTAGCATAATAGTACTCTGTCTAGGTATGGATATGTAACAAATCTTTTTGGAGTAAAATATCCTTTATTTTTATTGCCAAAAAAGCCATCTTTGTCTCTTTTCTTCTACTAATTAAATTTAGGCTTGGGTAATTGTATTCAATTTGTATGACATTGGATCACCCTGTTGTGACACAACATACCTGAAAAGAATGAAAAATAACATCTTTTTTCTGATGACACATGAATGGACCTTGCTCATTCCTCATTAAGAGCCCCGATTTGGCATCCTCTTGGCCTGTAAACAGCTGAGCTTTAATGGTCATGGTGGCTTTTATCCCGTCCGCCAACCCCAATCATCAGTACATCCTGACCCGATTTAATGCAAAATAATGTGTCCGCCATTGCAGACGCTTTTAATATAACAATGTGCTAGCGGTCAGCTACTGTTAATTTTGTTTCCCTGTTGAGCAGCCTCTCTGCAATCATCATAAACTGGGTTGCAGTGCAATATTCTATAATTGGTGAATAATTACTCTTACATGCTACACTCCATTGAACTGATTTGCAGCAATCGCCCAGCCTGAATTATGCCTGGAAATTCCTCCGTTGTCTATAACAACGAGGCTGATTCTGCCTTTTATGTACTGGCAGTTCATTCTCAAAGCCAAAGAGAATATTTGCATTGGTCAACCATTATGTTTTTTTATATTTTGTCCCATTTTTATAAGCCTTTTGATGGTATGCCAAGGTACATCAGCGCCCCCAGAACATACATTATTCTAGCATGGCAATGGTTTCAGTGTTGGCCAGTAATGACCATCATTTTGTAAGGATTTTTGACCAATGCTTCTTTCAATATGGCTGCCATCCCTGCACAGATGCAAGCCACACTTGAGTTGGCCATTCCGTGACCCTCCTTACACTTCCGCTACTTGTACACTTTAAAACCACTGACTTTTGCGTCTCCCAACAAAAACAACTGCTAATTTCCTTGACCATAGAATAAAGCGACAAAGGAAATCTGAACGATCCCTTTAATACGTCGATGCCTGCCACAGTGTGAAATTGAAAATTAAAATTTCTGAGGGGAACGGGCGAGAGAATAAAAAAAATCCCTCTTTGAAACATTTGTTTAGAGAGCGTAAGCTGAAATGCCTAATTAATTCTTGCTTCCTGGCTGACATGTATAAATGATGGCCGCTTGCCTGTCCGCAGCGTCCACCTTATATCGTTAAAGTTGCGCTGCCTGCGAGTTGCCGTTTCAGAATCCGGAGACGCAGATTAATGGAAGCTGCTGGGCACAACAAATTAAGTTGACGTTGATGTATGAGAACATAATAGCATGATGATCCCTGCGTTACATCGCCGGGCACCTCCCGCTTCATTTGGCTCTTGTTAGGATCGGTTAGGAAGGAAAGTGATGAAATTTTGCACCTTGTATTCTGATGGCTTTTTTTCTTTCTTTCCCTTTAGACTCATCCTAATGCCAGCAAGCTGCCCCTAAAGGATGCTTTCACATTTGATGACTACAGGTTGGTTGTTTTTTCTTCTTCTGTCACTTTGTAAAAGCTCACAAAGTGGGAAGTTGGCTTCCCACTTTGTGAGCTGGTATAATGAGCTAGACAGTCCTTGCCGTTTACTGAACGCCAGTAGGATATAAAAATGTAATAGTGTAGTTGCATAGGTACATTTTTCAATAAGCTAAAACCCCTTTCGCACACTCGTGTCAGTTAACACAAAATATTAAAGTAGTAGAAGTAAGGGAAAAAAAAAGCAAAGAAATGTTATAAAGAAATGTTATGGAGGGAGGGTATCAGTATTAAAGAGTCAAAGTACTTAATGTGAGTTTTTAGAGAAGGTTATAGTGTAGGGTCAGATAATGTAAGTCAGTTACTGACTGGTGGTTCGCGGCTCAAGCTGGTGCACCCCCGAGCAAGGTCAGGAGAAGGACCCCGCTGGGGGGATGCATCGGCCAGAGCCGCAGACCATGTCTCCCGTACAGATCACAGGCTTAGGGAAGTAGTCGGGTTGTGTCTCTGAACACAAGCCACCCACTCTTCCATTGCAGCGCCTGCGATGGGACAGTGGGCGGGTTCTGGCATCATGACATCACTAAACGGGACATTTCTTCCCCTTTGAGTGACACCAAGCTCCCCGCGCATGTGCGGTCTAGAACCAATAAATTTATGGTCTGCCGGTCCGAAAAGGTTGGCAACCACTGGCCTAATCCCTACATCAGGGATGCCCACACTTTTTTGGCTTGAGAGCTACTTTTAAAATGACCAGGTCAAAATGATCTGTCAACAATAAAAACTTGGACCTAATAACTTCTGTGCGTGGTAGAGATTATTTTGAAGGCAGGGCCCTGCGATCTACTCGCATTGCCTTTGCGATCTACCGGTAGATCGCCATCCACCTGTCGGACACCCCCGCCCTACATTATAACCTTCTCTAAAGGTTATAATGTGTTACCTCGCACAGGTAAGTGAGTGAGGTTTTGGCCTTTTGAAATATGTACCTATAGAGTTAAGATTTTATTTACACAATCTAGTTGCATACATGAAAATCACTAAATGTTCTAAAATGCAACTAGTCGAAGACGAAGATACCGGGTCTTCAGCTGGGTTATTGCCTTCCTATGGCTCTGTCCAGCAATCCTTGTGTATAGGCCCATCTCCTGGTGTCTCCAGTTCTTGAGACCTTGTGACTGCACATATAGATGTGCTATTTGGATTACCTGTGCAGCCTAAACTTGATAGAGTCACCACTTTATGCCACTGTACAGTACCAGTAGTTACTAGGACACCAGCAAAATGCAAAACTGATGCACTAAAGTCTACCCACTGGGTTCTACTCTTTGCCACTTTCTCACTTCATTCCTGACATTTATCCCAGTGATGCCATAGAATTGGAAGCAGTGCTTAGCTAGGAGAGTTTAAGCAGGCCACATATTGAAGAATTTAGAGTAGCACTCATAGGCAGGTAAGGCATTTGGCCTGTCATTGGATAATTTTAAAGTGTCATTGTACTGAAAAGTTCAAATCTTCTTTAAAGTTAACCTGTCATGAGGGAAATAAGGGGGCTTCTGCTGTGACCTCCTAAAAGTGCCAGGTGCTTATTGCTTGGACACAATGCTTTTTACACTGGCTAGAATTAGGTATGCAGATCAGCAAAGTCAGAATGTATATTGTTTTGGTTCATAGTTTGCAGGTTTGAGGTTAGCTTTTCTACCTTGCTATAACAATAGAGAAAACGGTAGCGTGAAATCTGTCTGACTATACATCCCTCCACAGTCAGAGAGAATTGACTAACTGTGGTCAGAGGGTGCAAAAAGACACACTTTCATCTTTCTCCATATTTTGACTTTAGGTAAGTTTGGGTCTCACTGACCTGCAGATTGCAGGCTTATTGCTGCAGAACGTTTATGCACTCAGGCAATGGCAGACTTTTTTATGTTGATGAAGACTACAAGAATATTTTATCAATCTATTTGTCTTTTAATGAATTGCAACTCTTATTTGATTTGACTTGTTATCCTATCATCAGACATTTATGAAATTGTGTTTTCCTGGGTGCAGATGGGCCGTGTCCTCAGTCATGACGCGCCAGAATCAAATCCCCACTGAGGATGGTTCACGGGTGACTTTGGCATTAATTCCACTGTGGGACATGTGTAACCACACCAATGGCTTGGTAAGTGATGCTCTTCACTACGTTAGTGAGCACTAGTATTATTATTGTAATATTGATATATAATACAAAAATGCTGGCTCTTTAGACCCATTGATATGTAGGATGTCCCTTGCCTCCCTGTATATATATATGTCGATATCTCTGCTGTTTTTTAATACCCAATAACTTTCCTAGCAGAGCTGTGTTGTGCAGCTTGTTATAATGCAGCGTTACATTTTGTATTGTCATGCAGGGTTCCTCTACTTTGTCCTAAGCTCAGATCTGTAAGAGCCATGATGTGACTGTTACAACATTGTTACATAGCGAACTGGCCCTCTGTAGGGAGTTTATTTTTTTACTTTAATATTTACTACACATTTTTATAATGAGCCCCAAAGGTTTGGAAAGTTTTTGTGTTGCCTTATCAACCAGTAAGTTTCAAAGCAGCGCTGGAAGTAACAGTCAAATTCTGATTGGCTGCTTTATACACTTTTAGACCTTTCATGAGGTACAATGATGTCTCAACTTGTGACCGATTTTTGTGCTACTATTCGTTAAGTGTTTAGGGCCAAGCTAATTAGCAGCACACAAACTAACAAGGTCAATCAGTAATAGATTAGACAACAAATGAAAATATCAAGAGAAATGCCTGTGTGGAATTGTCAAACATCATCAGACGTTTCTGCGACCCTGGATGTCATGCTGACTATCTGCTCTCCTACCTATTGGACCTCTAAACCAGAACAAGCAGGCAGTATGTGAAGTCAGAATTGCTGACCTGATTACCTGTTTCTGGATAGGGACTGGCCAGTTATCTTGGAGGAATGTAACAACCCACGGAGAAAAAAAATTGTAGGCACATCATAACTTTTCAGCACTAAAATTTTTGCAAGTATGAATTTTGGACAGGTGTTGTAAATTTTAATTTTTAAAGTAGGGAATAGATACAATTTTACAAGTTTATTTTTTGGTCTCTGTGCTTTTGGGGAGACTTCCCTTCACTTTCTGTTTTGGAGATGCAACGGTAAGTTAGAGAAAATCTCCTAAAGTAACTGGTTTTTCAGACAGTTGTCCTCATTGGTAGGTTTGGGGATTCTAGAGAAAACTGTAAAGTTGTGGAATCCCCCTCACTTTCATGGTTAACACTACAAAAAGACAGATTAATCTCCCCAATGGAGTCACAGATGACAATAACAGAAGGTGTATTCTTCACCATACTTTCCTTGATCCTAAAAAAAACACTTCTTGAATATTGATCTGCATTTATCAATAGTAAGCTAGCCTGATCGGTAAAATTAAGGGCCTTTTCTAATCAGTATTCATGTGATTGTTCCTTATAAAAGCCTTAGTGCTTAAAAGATTACCATTCAATCTGAAGTTTTTATTAAATAGAAAAGCACAGGACGGAGCACTTCATTGACGGAGTCACATGACTATGGTTACCAGGTTTTTGACGGGGCCCGGGTGGCAGTTTAGGGTAGAAGGGGAGCGCAGAGAAAGATTAGGCATCTGAGACTCCTGGAAGTGTCAGGTAATAATTTTAAAGCTGCGGTGCTGCTTGAAATAAGTGGAGATCTGCAAAACGGGCCACAGAGTTCATTTTCTTTGCAGGAGAGCCTTTTAGTAGCAACACAGTCATATCAAAGTTCTTTTTCAATGTTAGGTACTGGTTACAGTTCAGAAAAAAAATTTTAAACTGAGTTTTTTATGTTTTTCCAAGCCTGCCAAGAAGGAACAGCACAGAAATAATTCTGCAGGGTGGAACGGTCCTTTCTCATTACAGGTCCACTTTATTGTGAAATCTCTTTAGTCTGGTAAAAGAATCCCCATCTTCCACCCATCCTCCCCATACTATTGGCACCTTCAGCAGAACAACTGCAGCAAGCAGGTGTTAAATGAGAACCCAGTTTTGCTTCTCCTAATACGGCGTGTTTGTGATCCCCAGTAGGTTTCATAAAATATTCAGCTCCAAACCTGTCACGTCAGGTGGAACAGAGTCGCACGTTGAATGATTTTCATTAATGTTTCATGCCGTCTAAAGAGACAATCTCGCTGCAGGTAAAATAGTATCTAATGAGTTGAAATCTTTATTCATTACTTTTCTTCCCCCCCCTCTTCTTTTTTTTCTTTTTTTTTTTCAGATAACTACCGGTTATAATTTAGAGGATGACCAATGCGAGTGCGTGGCATTGCAGGAGTTTAAAGCCGGAGAACAGGTAAGCTGCGGCAGAGAAGACCATTTGTGAATTAAGAATCACATTGTGAGTTTGTAGCCGTAGGGCAATTGAGAGATGTCTACAGAGAGCCTGAATAATTACTACTGTGGGTTCTTATAGGGCCCAAGAATATTCACATACATCTGTTTATAAATAACCTGATGGAAAATTCCCCTTTATGTGTTAGCGGGAAAAATCTGTCCACGTCTTGTGATTTAGTAAGCCAATTATCCTTAAAAAGCAATGATAACAGCAGCATCAAAACATAAATGTACATATAAAACCGATCTAAACTCTTAACTGAGTGACATTTAGTATGTTAATGCAACATAAAGAATTGAAAGTTTTCCTTTTTGTAAAAACTACTTTTTACTGTTTTTGCATTGTAAAGGATGCCGATTTTCTACATCCGTCTTGCAGCCACTTTCTTATTTATATCATTTCTCTGGACCAGATTCCTAGTGGCAGGGAAGACCTGGGCTGCTTGTAGTCTCTAGAGCCGCCATAGTTTTTTGTTTTTGTAGGGGTATTTGTGACAACTGGGTGAGCATTTTCCATATCGGGAAGCGTCTGAACAAGGGCCTTTTAAAGCAGGATCAACAGGTTTAAACTAAAGCTGCAGATTTATAAGGCTCCAAAAACACTTTTGAAATTTATAACTGGCGAGCATATCATTAATAGCCATTTTGACTATGCGTCCTAAGTATCCCATGCCCGTGACATATAAAAACACTTTACCCTTCCTTTTAATCTTTAGACTTCTCTGTCCAAAACTATTCAGTTAAAATGTGTTTTGGTTTATCTTTCAATTTAAGGTCAATCAGTTAAGTGTTATGTTATTCACTGCATTGTATAGTAAAACATAATATCCTTTTGTATGGCAAACAAAGGAATGGAGATGTTTACATCCAAAGACATTGAACTCACTAAAGTTTACACATAACAAAACAGTTTATTTATGAGAACTTCATGTATTCCACAAACTTTTTCACAGATTTTTTCTTTTTTCACTTTTGTTCTCCTTGTGCACCCCTTATTTCTATTTCTTCTTTTCTATTTTCTCTTTCTGTCTTTTTAACCTTTTTTTTAACAATAAACATTTTTTTTCTTTTGCTGGCTTTCGCTCTTTTGCTCCTTTACTCGCTCGCCCCTTCTCTTGCACACGCTCGCCTGCTCCTTTCTCTCTTGTGCCCACTCTAATTTTGCCCCCATCTCTCCCAGGATCATTTTGTTTCCCATCCCTCCTTCCTTCCAGCTGAACATACGCTTTTATTAAAGCTGATGTCTATAGATTTACAGTAATTGTCATGTATGTGCAGCCCTTTGTGCAATGTCAATGTGAATCTGGTAAGCCTGTACAATCAGATTTTAAAAGGCTGTTTAAAAAGTTCACTTTAAGCCCAATCATGACCAAAATTTCAAACTAATGCAAACTAACATATAAGTGTACCCCACAGAAGCATACCTACCTTATCTGGTGCTGGGGCAGTTAGTACTGGATTCTAACAATCCATTGTTGAGTTTCTATTTCCATAAACTTAGTGTGACATTTATGTAGCCTGGTCCCTTTAACATGCTGTCCAGTGCATGGATCAGGCCTCCCCTGCGCAAGTCGTTAGCGGTATCTGCTTGTCTAAGCCTGCCAACATCACATAACCTTTTATGGATCGAATCAGTGTCTCCCTAGCACATAAACCACACAATCACTTTTACGGGGTGAAAGACAGATAATAATTGTTTTGCTATCCTGGTTGTATAAACAGAGCAGTGGGTAACTCTTGTCCAAATGCAGAAAATATATTTTATCCTCTCCGTTACTTTGGAATGCTTTTTTATCTCATCTCTTTTTCTGTCCAAACGCAGATTTACATTTTTTACGGGACTCGGTCAAACGCAGAGTTTGTCATCCACAATGGATTCTTCTTTGAAAACAATGCTCACGACCGGGTGAAGATAAAGCTGGGCGTCAGTAAGAGCGACAGGCTGTATGCCATGAAGGCCGAGGTCCTGGCCCGAGCTGGCATCCCAACGTAAGAGGAATTTGTGTCCTTTTTTTCCAAGTTTGTGTCACTAACCTTGCCATAGTGCTGACTTTTAGGGTGGGAGCAACCAACCTCTCTGATAAGAATCTTTCCTGTAATAAGGCATGGTGAAATGTTTGTGAGGTGATATTCCCTAGGTTCTCTGCACCCTCTTGCCTTCTCAATTGCTTCCCGCTGGTATAATAATTTTAACATGCCACACCAAATCTGTATTACAACACCCTTCATAAATCCCCTCCCTTGCCGTCATTAAATCTAACTTTTACTCCCTCTAACTCCACCCAAATCATCCATATATTACAGTATTTGTGCACCAACTTTCCTTTTTTTCTTACTGGTTTAATGAAACTGCAAGGTAAGCAAAAGGGAGGTAATATATTCAGTGAAAATCGGCATTGAGATTACCCTGTTGCCGTGCATGAGCAAAATACAGTTTTACATTAAAACTGATCATTGGAAAGATAAAGAAAACCTGAGTTTATTATTCCTGCACAAAAAAGAAAAAAATATTTTTGTATGTTCAACTAGCATAAGCATGTAAATCTCCTTTGATATCGGCCTCCTGTTATAGGGAGGATCAGCCATTTAAGCTCCACTACTTACATAATTGCTAACAGGGCACAGTAAGCCAAATGATGTCTCATGCCACCAAGCTGGTTTTGTGATTTTAAGGGTTGTTCCAGTTGTTCTCTGTCTGACACTAAAAAATTTTGCCTGTTTACAGGTCCAGTGTGTTTGCCCTTCATGTCACAGAGCCTCCTATATCTGCTCAGCTGTTGGCCTTCCTGAGAGTCTTCTGCATGAGTGAAGGTGAGATGTCTAAACTGTCAAAGGAGCTTGTTATTAGCTGGTACGTCGTTCTTGTTCAAAATCTTTCCATGAAGCACACTGATGCTGCACTGTTAACCTTTGGTAAAATGGGTTAAGAAATTGCAATGGCTTATGCCATTTTTGTTGCCTGGTACAGTGTTGGAGCATCCGCAGGTGTTTCCAGGTGTACTCAAAACAAGTATACTGGGAAGAGGAAACTGCTGGCCATTTGCATTTTACCTGCTTCTTCAGAATGCTATGCAAACATATGCATTAACTTTTTCTTCTTCATGTCTGGACCTACAAAATGACCATGAAAACTGTGCAGCCGGCATTTATCAAATGTGCATGCATTCGCTCCAATTATTATTGTTCTATTGTCACTCAAGGCAAGGGTGACCTGAAACGAGTCTTAGTGCTCAGCAGTACAAGGCACTTTTTTATCGAACAGACTTCTATCAAGAGCCCTTAGCCCTGATACATGAAGTTGGACGGCTTCTGGGAGATGTTATGCAGATATAAAATACACCTTGATAGGTGGGTATTCACCTAAATAACTTACGGGCTCCAGACCACTCATGTGCGGAGAGCTGTGTGTCACTCAAAGGGGAAGAAACTTTCCCCATAGTGACGTCATGATGCCAGAACCCACCCACTCTTCCATCGCAGGTCTGTCCAGAGACACAACCCGCCCACCGCACTGACTGTGCGATCTGTACGAAGAACATGGTCCGCGGCTCTGGCTGGTGTGTCCTCCCAGCAGGGATGTCCTTCTGACCCCGCTGGGGGTGCCCTGGCTAGAGCTGATGACCACCAAAACTCTCTTGAGGACCACGGTGACCGATTTTTTTTTTTTAAATGAAGTTTCCTATAATTTTACATATGATTTTCTATTCTTCCAGATGAACTGAAGGAACACTTGATTGGAGAGCATGCAATCGATAAGATCTTCACCTTGGGGAACAGTGAATTTCCAGTCAGTTGGGACAATGAGATCAAGCTTTGGACTTTCCTAGAGGCGAGAGCTTCACTGCTACTGAAGACCTACAGGACCACCATAGAGGTGATTTCTCAATGTTCTGTACTTGGCTTCATGTACTAACTGCTATTTTGCTTAGACAACACATGTATGGGGCAATTTTTAATCCTTTTAAACAGCCAAACAGTTCGGGTCAACATGCTGCTTTCTCATTAAAATATATGGCTGTTAACTGTGGCGTGATGAATTGATCCAGGTTGTCTGTGATTGAATGCTAGATCAAAATATTCTCTTTTGATCTGTAATAATACAGTTGAAAGCATTTTGTTCAGTGTAAAAAAAAACAAACAAAAAAAAAAAACTCTTGGTTAAAAATTTAGATATTTTCTGTGCCCTCTGTACACTTCCTGTGCTGTCCTAAGACAGTTAGGACAGTCCTCTAGTTCTTTTCTTGGACCACAAAATGATGCATGTTGTGTAGATGAGGATAGGTGTTTAGTAGGAGTCAACTGGTGGAGTAAACTTTTAAGAGTGGTTCATTCAGTCTGCTCTCACATATTAAATATCAAACATTAAATATTAATATTTTGTCTTGTGTTGTTGGACCCTTAAGGACTTGTGTGGCAGATCATCAGGTATGCCCTAGGGTGATGATATTGTTAGATCAAGATTTCTTTTATATATGATGTTACAAACAGGTTGTAGTTAAAATCAATTTCTTACATTCTTTATTCTTTTTAGGAGGATATAAAGGTATTGCAGCAAGGGAACCTCTCCCTTCACGCAGCAATGGCCGTCAAGCTGCGCCTCGTAGAGAAAGAGATCTTGGAAAAAGCCGTAAAAAGTGCTTCTGATAACCGCAAGCTGTACAGCAAACGCCTAGAGGATGGCGATCCCCTCCCGAAGTACGAAGAAAGCAACGCTCCCTTTTTGGAGAACTCTGCATCAGACTCCAAACTTCCCCTGGTGCTGAGAAACCTCGAGGAAGAAGCTGATCCAGAGGAGCTCAAAATCCAAGAGGCCCTCAGCATCTCCGAACTCACAGAGAACGGTTACGTCAATGGTAAAGACTCTCTGCTCAACGGGACCAAGTCTGAAAATGCTACTGTCCTCCCAGAGGAGGAAGCAACCAAAAATGCCAAAGAGATTTCTGCAGAGTGCACCGATGAGGCTAAAGTGCAATTGTGAACTATTTTTGACTTTTAAGGAGATTTAGAAAGTAATACAGAGTTTTTGAAACAGTGCAGTTGCATTGCTGTGTTCACTTTTTAATTTTTGGCAAATGTTGCTGCTTTGTTTTTTTTTTGTTTTTTTAACATTGACCCTAAAAGGAGTGCTTGGAGGAAAGGGAAAGGTTTTGCGTTGTCTCTGGACACCAATCAGTTTCCAGCTGTCATTGTGAACATTGAAAATGGCCAGCTAGGACGTGTTCAGCTGCTGTGGGCAATGCAATGACCTTTATTTCCTCCATTTTTGAGTACCTGTCTAAAAAGAGTAGTGCAGGAATAGACAACAATCAATATGATGGTAGATTTAATCTATCAAGCCATTTTATGCTTTTTGCAAACACAATGGAAAAACTATTTACAATCATGGGTTATAGATAGATAGATAGATGCCTGGACCTCCAAGAAGGATTTCACACTTTCACAAATTAGATTTGCTTGACTTTTTTTAATTTTATTTTATTTTTTAGAAATTTAGATTTGCCATTTTTATGACAAGTTTACATATAGTATGAAGAATATAAAAGTTTGTCAAAGCAAAAGTAAAGAAAAAAAAAAATCCTTCACCTTTTCACCAGGATTCACTTTCAGGTATAGTGATTTTTCTATACAAATCTGATGGAGCCCCATGAGTGCCATTATATATTTGTAGACAGCTGTAATGCTACTGATATATACATGTACACTAGAATATGGGCATTGAGGATTCTCAAGATTTTGGAAATTTGAGTCTGTGAAATTTGCAAACAATTGGTCAGTGGAACAGTGGCCAGGCTATGGATAAAGTATACCTGTACTTTGGCCTTCCTATCTGGGCCATACAATTGGGTAGAAATTTTACATTTAGCCTTCTATGCCTCTTCCTATGTAAATGCCCTAGTGTAGGGCAAGTCTCATGTTCCAACTCAAAAGTCTACCAGGCTTTGGGTGCAGGGTCTACATTCAAGTTGGTTCATGCACAGTACCACCCCACTTGCATGTTTACATAGGAAGATGTGAGCCAAGAACACAGCAGGCCATTGCATTTTTATCTACTTAATAAAACAACCCAGCTCCAGAATTCTATTTACATTTGTTATGTACAGGCAGGGGCACAAATGATTACTGTACTTCACTATTAAAGTACAGTTCTCCTTTAAATATTTTATATATTATTAGGCTATTACTGGCCTATGTACTTGCAGGCACTGTGGAACAATCACCCTGCAAAGGAAGCACTAAAACTATTTAGGTCAGTATTGGCACTCTGTTCTCAGACCCTCCTCTGCTCCCTGCTCCTTCCCTGTATTTAGGTTGGAGATAAGAGGGCTGACAGGCTGCCTTAGTATTTGATTGTCCGTAGCTGGACTTACATCTATTCCTTACATTTTGCTTGTCATGAGAGCAGCATAGAGGGCATGTTCAGATTTACCACTCCCAGGTGCTTACTGTCAAAAACTAGGAGCCTGGCAGCAATAACAGGCAGCAACCCTTTGGCTTTATCATGCATTTGCAAGTGGTGATGCATTTTTTTTTCATGCAACAAAAACACATGCATAAGTAATGATGAATGGTTTCAATTCACCTCTATAGAAGCAGCGCCCCTGGATCCTGGAGAGGAAAAAAAGACATTAGGATTGAGTCTTCAAATGCCTGTCAACAGAGAAAGAAAAAAACTGACCTATTCAATCTAATGTTAACTTTAAAACTGCTTGCAAATGCTGCTCATTTTTCCATGCACAGAAGCTCTCTTAATCACCCTTCAGGAAATGCTGGTTGTTTGCTGCGATGCTTCAAAAATTTGGGTCACTGACATCCAAAAATACATACATAGATAAGGACTTCTGATTTCTATCTTTCTTACCAGCCTAATGGTTTTAAGTTAGTATTTCAGAAGCCATGTTAATATTTCAGTAGGTATAGAGAAGCAGCCACCATATTTCAAGCATAAAAGGTTTAACTTTAGGTCTGCTAGGCAACACAGCCTACATCAGTGAGTTTCTATCAACTGATTAACAGTAAGTGTAGCAATAGGTGGTAGCCACATTGTTTTGTGGGATTTGTGATTGGGAACTATAGTCCACCTTTCCTTTTAGGGTGTATGGTCAGCAGAATGGTAGACGGGTGACTTGGGGTCCTCTAATCATTGCCTAACTTAAACTGATTAAATTACATAAAATTTAACCTATTTTTATGTATATAAAAGGATTTTTTAACAGGAAGGCCCCAGCTCAACAGCTTAAGTAAGAAAGTTAAAAGTTGTAAAAGTTTAATTGGTTAACATGGACTGCTTAAGGGTGGAGTAAAGTACTTTAGCTCTAGTTTTAGTTTAGCTCTATAGGTGTCTGCGACAGTCCATTCCAACCCAGCAGCCCTGATTTTATATAAGGGCTCTGATCTTTTTTTGAAGTAAATGGCTGTAGCCCAAAATGTGGAAACACAGCAGACACTACATGGAGAGCTTGTAGGTGACCTATGGCAATCATAAGTAAATCGGGTGCAAGTACAGCTGCTTTCTGGGTGCAAAACCTAGCGCAGTTATCCATTTTTTTAAAATTTTGTTTACCAATTTGAAAATCCATTTTCAAGGACTGTCCAATTGATCCTTTACCAGAACTCACCAGCTAGGGGCAAGGACCTGGTTCCACCAGATGTACACTTCTCCCAGCTCATTGTTATTTTTTTACCTGAGAGCAAGGCCCTATGATTGGCTGCATTATTCTGGAAGATGTATGTACAAAGATGAGGTCTGAGATCTTTATATAGTAACCCACCTGTATGAGAATCCTCAAAAGAAAGTTGCTACCTTCTGATTCCTTTCTGCATTCTACTTTTGGTGCAGTGATATAACTTGCAATGAATAGACTCCCGGGACGGAGTGGGTGGCAGCTTTCTTCCAAGACTTCTCATGCAGGAGCTGATTCCCCTAAATGAAACCTGCCACAAATCTGGGCAAAGCAAACTGATCATATAAACTCTTCTTCAAAGGTTACCTATAGTAAAAACTGCATTTTAGAGTGATCAGTAGATCCACATAATGCAGCTGATGTTATGTGCAGACATTTATCTTTCCTGGGAAGTTTACGTTTACCCAGCTACTTCCTGTGACTTTGTTGACCAATAGTAGGGCTTAATAGAAGCAAATGAGGAGAGCCAAGACCAACTTACAGGAAAACATCATTTCCTCTAGTCTCAGCTTTTTTTGTATCTGGATCACTGATCTTCTTGCCATGCTTTTTTTTCATCACCTCTGGATATTTACTTTCTATATTTTTAGTTTGAGGTTTACTTGTAAATGTTGGCCACTGACACAAAGTAGCGATAGAGGTTCTTGGTTTAAGTTAATAAATGTGTAAATATAAAAAAACTAATATATATATATTTTATGACAGCGAATCACATTATAGCACGCTCAGTCACTGGGAGTTCGTTGTACGGGTTCACACAAAGCTTTAACCAGTACAGTCTTGGAGGGGCTGAGGGTTATTGGGGTAAAACCTCCCAAGTGAAAAGTCAGAATTGATTCTTGCCTCCTCTTGATCCTATGGTAGCGAGACATTTTCAGAGCTACTTTTTTTCCCCCTAAAATCGTCATTAAAAAGAGACATGAACAAATTGTTATGTTGTGTTCCTTCTCTTTGCTTGTTTGTATGTCTGTTTTGTGATTTATAGGGAACTTGCCTGCAAATGCTCTGGTGAAACATATCACTAATAAATATGTTATCAATGAAGAGCCCAGATTCAACAAGCTGGAGTTTTAATGGGGCTTAGTTCATACTGATGGCTTTTTTCTGCCCCAACTTCTCATGTATAAAAACTACATTCATAGCAGAAGTAAAACATGTACACTCTCAAAGGGCAGCTTCAGCAATTGGAAAACAGATGCATGCATGACAACAACAGAGTGTTGCAGTGGTTCATGGAAGTTATGCATATCCATAACATTTAGAGGGCAACAAGCTGCCTGGAAAATGCTATCAACTGCACTTAAACTAACGCACTACAAAAATGTTCATGTAAGCCTGAAATCTCTCTGTTTTTAACTTACCAACAGCCGCAGGAGGATGGCAACATTTTTACACTGGCCTCATATTTTTGCACCGCTGTGTTATTCACCTAACAGTGGCACGCCAACAAAAAAAGTACTCTTTATGTCCGCACAACTGTACCATGCTTACTCTCCACCATGATTTTAAGGTGGTTCTTTGCAACACCTTACAAAAGATGGTTCAGGAACATTTTTTTGATGCATTGTGTTGGAAGGAATACTCATCCATGCAATGATGTTGAAACCTGAAGAAGTATCATTCCAGAAGTACAGTGGAAGAGAAAAAACTTTGGATGGAGCTTTACTTGACCATGGCGATCAGTTTTAAAGAGAACCACTCACCGGGGGCACAAGTGAACTTGAAGTGAAAAGTTCTTACCTAAGTTATATCCTACCAGACTTTTCTGATTGTGAGCTAAAGGAGATAATGATAATTGCCTTTTGTGCAGACTGAATCCACCTGGCGCCTTGTGTAAAATTACTTAAGCTTTGTGGAATAGTATTACAAATGGAAGGTAAAATCGCTCCCTTGGTATATTTCAACTGCACATTTACCAGTATGCCCACAGTCCCTTCAAGGCTGCGTTCGACAAACCTATATATAGGCCCTGGTGTGCCCAATATTTGCAGCATTTATATCCTATGGTCTTACGGAAAACACATTTATTGGATTTTTTTATTTTTTTGTGTCGCTCTCCCTTTAAACGACCAAAATGCTTCATTTTTTCGTTTCCTTCTAAACCAGGAATGAAGTTCTATTCATGTTTTTGGACATTTCTGTAAACTGTCAAACTTCCTCAGCTCTTCTACTTACTTGGTCATTAGTTGTAAAAACCTGCCGTTACGGTGACAGTTCAGTCGGTTAATAAAGGTCAAATTGTCCCCATTCTGGCTTCAGTCCCTTACTGATGTGGAGGGAGGCATGGCTGCTGGAAGAATACAAGCCGACGGCTCACTTGGGGCTCTGCTGTCAGGAGAGATGGTGAAGGAAGTGTGGGCACTGTATGGGTGGGAGGGAGAGAGGACAGTTTCGGGCACCAGAAAATGCAAATGAGTATATTATAATCCTGGACGGAAAATAAGCCAAAGGAGATGAAGAACGACAGAGCTGTGCTCTTTTTTTATCCACATATCAAAGCTATAATCTTTTCAGTTCATTTCTAGTTCATTTATTGGGGTGCTCCTATTCCCTTAACGTGGATCTAAACCCCATCAATAGAATCTCATATAAACTATAATTTTTGGAATGTTTAAGGTGTACCTGGACTCTGGGTATCTTTTGAAGTATAAAGTATTTGTGTATTTTCCTTCAGTGCATAATTAGTTACATTCTAGGTCAATGTTTCTTGACCTTTTTTACATGGTGGAACCCTTTTAATAACTTTCAGGGCTTCAGGGAACCCCTAGCTATAATGACTATATCCACAGCTCACAGTACATTAGTGGTCAATGGTGGTCAATCTTACAAAAAGATTATTGGTGCCATCTAAACTGACCTGAGTGACACAAACTGCTCATTGCTCAAGGAACCCCTAGTAACTTCTAGATCAACCCTAGTTGGGAAATGCTGCTCTAGATAAACAGACATCCTACATACCTATGTGCCTCTCTACCTCACAGTACATTAGTGTGGGGGTCAGTGGGAAGAATGCCTCTTACATTGATGGCCAGTGCGAAGAACGTCACTCTTACACTCAAAAAGATCATTAGTGTCACTTAAATGACTTGAGAGGCACAAACTGCTCATTGCTCAATGAACCCCTAGCAACCTTGGGGGAAACCCTAGTTTAGAAATGCTGGTCTAGTTAATTAGAAATTCCAAATTCCTATATACAGTATTCATATGTATTCATTGTATTTAAAAATAGATCTTGGAGTCTATTTATAAAGCAGTGAATCTGACATTCACCAACATACTCTCTGATGGAGAATCTTCAAGGCTCATGGATTTCATTGGTAGTGATTGATTCTCCACCAGAGAATGTGTTGGTGAATATATGCACTAGTTTATCAATAGACCCCTTTGAGTTCTGGCAGATTTCAAATTTAAAGAATTAAAAATTCAATTGATGATCCCTTCATGAAAGTCCTTGTTTAGCCATGCCCCGTTATGGGATGAAAACTGTCTCCTAGTTGTGGTCCATTATTGCCACCTTTTCATATGACACATGCATAGATCACTGCTGTCAGCATAGGAAGGTTTGGTCTAGATTAGTGACGGACAAACTCAACATACTTCTGTTCACTATGGGTTTCCTATTAGATTGTAAGCTCTTCGGGGCAGGGTTCTCTCCTCCTGTATCACTGTCTGTATTAGTCTGTCATTTGCAACCCCTATTTAATGTACAGCGCTGCATAATATGTTGGCGCTATATAAATCCTGTTTACTACTACTAATAATAATAATAACAATAATAATATTAATATTAATAAATGCTCTATCACATCTATGCCAGGAGAGGTTAGCACTCTGGTCTTTGCAGCGCTGGGTCCCAGGTTCGAATCACGGCCAGGACACTAACTGCATGGAGTTTGCAGGTTCTTCCCATGTTTGCATGGGTTTCCTTCCACATTCCAAAAACATGCAGTTAGGTTAATTGCCCCCCCCTAAAAAACTGACCTTAGACACTATTAGTATTAGTATTAATGACATATGACTATAGTAGGGACAATAGATGGTGAGCCTCTTTGAGGGACAGTTAGTGACATGACTATGGACTTTGTACAGTGCTGCGTAACATGTTGGTGCTATATAAATACTGAGTAATAATATTATTCTTTGAACCCGTTTACTGCATTCTCCATGTGATACACACTTCTATATGCACTTGCGTCAGTGTTTGCAGAACATTATTGCTCCAAATTCTGCCTGCCTTTTAGTTAGCAACTGGCGGTACCCAAGTTAGTAATATAATAAAAATCCAGCAGTGTACCCATTGACTGGTGTTTGTCAGGGGCATCATTTACAAAGGATTTGGTAAGACAAATCACCTACTGGCAGCTGCTGCTTTCGAATGTTTATTTTGGGAACTTGCCAAGCAGCAAACACCTAAAATTCATCACAAAGCCAAATTGTGGAAAGCTCTAAAATCCTCCCAATTCTGCAGCAATAATGTGCAGCTAATACTGTTGCAAATGCATGTGGCAGAGGCTGAGAGGTTGCAGACGAGACCCAAATGTCTTATATTATGTGATTATTTTAGCCCTAATCCCAACATGGCCATTGCCACACATGAGTCAGAATCACTGTTAATGGAGTTGCACAGTTAAGATTACTAGGACAAGGTGAAAGGTAAGTATTTAGCTTGGTAGGCTGCTCTTGTCAAGGGGCATATACCCACATAAACTCCGGGGTAATTCTATTTTTCCTCTAATTTATCCATGGTCATGTGATGTGCAAGATCTTCATTATTCTGGAGAAGGTCGTTAGGGTCCCCATTGACAAGGCACTTACCAGTGTCCCTCCATTAGCAAAATCCTCCCAGGGTCCTGAAGCCTCCAGTGGTTGTATGAAGATGTCATGATGAAGGGCGACAACAAGACCAGTTGACTGCAACCTAAAATACATTGGTGGATCACCAGTCTTCATTTGCAGAAAGGATCACGTGATGGTGGACTCTGATGGTAAAAATCAGCTTTGGAATTTAATTTGTCAATGGGTGAGGAAGCGATGGGGCTTTGGATTTTGTCTGCAGATGGACTTTAATACTAAAAACGATTTATATATTTTGTTAACCAATCCCTTTAAAAGCGAATGCTTGGAACATTCCCCAAACACAATAAACCTTATGTCATGTTTTGACACCTTGGCTCGGCTTCTCTCCAAGATTCTAATGCTTGGCTATCAAATCTTGGGCCCTAGAAGGCCATAACCCCCTCCCTCACCTGTCAATTCAATTCCTGTCCTTGAATATTTCAATATTAAGATGATCTATGCTTACTTGGGGTGATTTTAACAAAAGAGCTGCAAATATCAAATGCAAGAGAAGCCGTGCAAGTAAGATTTCCGCTACCTTTGTTTTTAATCTGGCTCTCTGAATTCTGGGCTCCCAGCTGTGATAAAGTAAAGGCTTTGATAATACTAGATTGTTCATTACAAAACATCTCTCTCTGTCTAAAGTCACAAATTGACTCAGGCGTTGAAGCTTTATTGAAAATTCTCAGTAATTTCAAGTAATGACCAGTTCTAACAGAAGAACAAACACTCCAGAAAAGGTCATTTTTATAAGCAACAAAATTGTACTGCCATTTTTTTTCTACACCGCTGTCATCCTTCAATTTAATTAATATCAAAAGTACGGCTGGCCCGGCGGTGCCTTCAATTGCTCGAGCGCCGGGGAACTGGACTTCCAGTGACATTTTTAATGAAAAAATGCAGATCGTATTTTGGTAACTGTATAATATGAGCGTTCATTAACTAATACTAAATTGTAAGGAACGCGGCTGCGGGAAAATGTAGTCTGTCGAGGGGAATGCCAGATGAATAAGCCTTAATGGCTACTTGGGACGTAAATTACCTCTGATTTTGATGTAGAACGTCTGACGGAGTTAACTTTTTCAAACTACATTTAATGCGCCTGAATTAAAAGAGAAGGCTGATTGAGATCATTTAAATAATATTAAATTGTACATATTGCTTTTCTGTGCCTGAGCCGCAGCAATACCTGCACGGCAAAAGTGTGAAACCTCCTTGCATTCTCCAATCTAGGGAATTAGAGGCTGTAAGGCATTAAGCAGAGGGGGTTAAACGGATCTGATCCTGCTGTACCATGGACCTACTGTGATACTGGGTGGGGGTGCAAAAAGTTCTCACCAAAATGATGCTGCTAAAGTTGTAAACTGAAATTGAGGTATCAGACAGATAAAACCTTGTCAAGGTATCTATGTCAAGATTTCTTTTTAAGCATTTAGGTGTTTGATGCAGTAAAGTATGAACTGCAGTGGTGATCAAGGCTAAAGATTGATTATTATTCCCACAGGTCAGCTTCCGTATGGTTCTGCTAAGTGTGCTTTGTTAATCTGCAAAGTTTCTGTATAGACAGTAGTCTCTTGTGTTGGGCAGTAGTCCCTGTAATATATTAGGTGCTACAATAGAGGCAATCAGGCAATAACTCTATGTATTTGCTGGAGAACCATCTTTTTTCAAGACCCTAACAAGCAGATTTCCCCACATGCCTGCTTTCCCCCAGGTCAACAAAGGGCTCCTGCTCTACCTCCTACTTAAACATTCACAATTTTGTACTGTCCATTATTGCCTATCTCGTCTTCCAATGATCATGGTTGGCTCATGGTCAACCTCCTGTTCAATATCATGTCCCACTGCACCCCTTTCTTCTTCAGATCCAAGATCATCTTTCCTCTATATGATCATACTGTCACTTATATCTCTCAATTCTATGATTTCTTAACTCTAAGAACAGATCACAGTCCATTTCTGTTTCGTATGTTATGGATAATCTTCCTTTACCATCAGATCACATGGTTTCATTTCTCTTCCCAATGTCCAAGATCATCCAAGATCATCCTTTCTATGAGACTTTGTAGTATTTTTTCTGTTTCTGTCCAGGATAATCTTCCAACTCAATGGATAGATGACATTGTCTCCTCGCTCTTTCTATGATCATCCTTTTCTCCGTTATCAGATCACATTGTCTTCTCTTTGATCCATAAACCCAGGATCATCTCCTCAATATGAGATCACATTTTTCCATAATTTATGTCCAGGATGATCTCCCAACTGCATAAATAGATGACACTATCCCTTCATACTTTCCAAGTACACAATCATTTCTTTTCACCATTATCAGATAACATTGTCATCTCTGTAATCCCTAAACCCAGGAGCATTTCCCATCTCCATGAGATCACATGGTCTATTTTCTGTTTCCTGTGTCCAAGATATCTCCAAACTCCATAAATAGATGACTTTGTTTCCTCCCTCTTTCTACGATCATCCTTCTCTCCGTTATCAGATTACATTGTCTTCTCCTTGATCCATAAACCCAGGATCATCTCCTCAATATGAGATCACACGGACATTTTTCAGTTTCCTATGTCCAATATCATCTCCCGACTCCATAATTAGATGAAACTATCCCTTCACTCTTTTCAAGTCCATGATCATCTCTTTCTTTCTATTATCAGATAACACCGTCATCCCTCTGATCCCTAAACCCAAGAGCATTTCCCATCTCCTTGAGGTCTCTTTTCTGTTCCTTGTATCCAAGATTGTCTTCCAATTCCATAAATAGATGACATTGTCTCCTCGCTCTTTCCATGTCCATGATCAGATCACTGTCTTCCCTATGATCCCTAAAGCCAGGATCATTTTCCCTCCTTATGATCCAATCACACTGTTTCCTTTCTGGATTTCTAAACTCCAGGATCATCTCCTTTTTCAGATCACACTGCCTCCTCTTCCTTGTCAGCTTACATTCTCTTCTCTTGGTCCTCAACAAGTTGCAATCTTGTATCTTTTAACCTTGAATGCCGATCCGTTTTCTTTTTTTCCTTTATGGTTCATGGTCTTTACTAGCTCTGCCCTTTTACAAGTGTCCTCCTTGCGATATCACCAGCTCAAATATAAGCTGGCACTTAGTCTGCTCCCATGATCAATACTAGTCAGATAGAACATCCAACCCAAAAATACACGGCCAGCTAAAATATTGTTTGATTAGGCGTTCATACCAATCTATTATCAATAATATTTAGGCATGTAGCCTACAGAAACTGCAAAGAGAATGAATGGGTGCGGCAGTGAGGGGTCGGTTAAACGGTCATTCATACCAATGTATTATCAGTGATATTTAGGCTACATGAAGCTCCCCCTAGGGCAGCCCCGTAGAGCAGCGGTCGCCAAACAAGTGGTCCGATAGAAAATTCTAGTGGTCTGTGGCTCTAGCCGATGTGCCCCCAAGTGGGGTAAGGAGAAGGACCCCGCTGGGGGGGAGCACTGGCTAGAACTGCGGACCATGACTCTATATAGATGGCAGACTCAGGGCAGTGGGCGCATTGTGCAGGCCAACACCTGCAATGTGAGAGTTGGCAGGTTCTGACATCATGACGACACTATGGGGTAATTTTCTTCCCCTTTGAGTGAAACACGGCTCCCCGCTCATGCGTGGTCCAGAGCCCGTAAATTTAGTGGTTCGTAGGTCTGAAAAGGTTGATGATCACTGTGATCGAGCATGAATGGGGGCACCAGCGATGAGTCAGTTAGGCGACCATTCATACCCATAGTATTTCAGTGACATTTAGGTTACAAGAACCTCCCCCCTAGGACAACTCCATAGAGAATGAATGGGGGCAGAAGCCATGGGTTGGTTAAGCGATCATTCATACCAATGTATTATCATTGACATTTAGGCTACATGTAGCTTCTCCCTACATCAACCCCATAAATGGGGCCACAGTGATGGGTCGAATAGGTGGTCGTTATCAGTGACACCTAGCCATTTTCACCCTGGCCCAAAGGTTGAGGTGCAGTTACGGCTTCCTCAGGCCAGTGAACCGCTGTATCTGGGGAGACTCTACATGTAACTTCTTTGCACAGCAGACCCGAATATAATAAATAGGAAGGGGGGGGGCGCATTGACCAGTACTAGTACCACCACATGAAATATGCAGACGCTGGGTTTTTAAGAACCAGTATTGCAGCACCAGTGGCGGACTAGGTGCCAACCCCGGTGAGCCATAAAGAATCACTCAAGCCAGGGTTAAAAGTCATCAGATTTCTGTTGCTGGAAATGATCTCCATTCTCCATTGACAAGACAACCAACGAGCGCTGTACACGCTGTGCCATTCTGTTCAATGGAGAGAGGTGAGGATGAACAAGCGGCACCACACTGTGCTCACCTCCATTTAAAAGGATATCGGTTGTTCCCAATTGATCCTATTGATGAACGGCGTTGGAAAACCACTATATATAAAATTTATATAAATATATATATATAAAACAGATATAAAAGTAATACAATGACTTTAAAAAACACTTTCACATGTTAAACAATAATCTTCAGTGATTTAGTGCCTTCCATTGGTGGTAAGTTTCCATTTTAAGGTGGACTATACCTTTTAGTAAAACAACAACCTGTCACAGCTTATTATGCACAGCTCCTGAAATGCATCTGAATGCAGACTTCTTTGTAGTGAGTAACTGTCTTTAAGGAGCTTGTCAGGGTATCTACCTAAAGTCTGAATGCCACGTCAATTATTTATTAAGCCCCTAAGGTGATGTGTAAAGAATGCCGCTCGCCAGGCAATGCGCTGTTTATCCTGATTTGTGAATAAAATCTACTAATGTGTTGTCAGTCTACAATACACAATTTCCTATTGTTCAGTTTGGCATTGTTGTACCAGCTCCCTTCAATGTTCTGTGAAGGCTAAAACTGCCGGTCCATAATTATATTTTATTTTTATTTTTTTTTTTAGCAAACAAAGAAATACTCGTTATTTTAAAATATGACATGGCATTGCTAAGGGAAGGGTCTAGGGAAAGAAAGCTAACTGTTCTTATATTGAGGAGTTCTGTTCTATATTTTGCAGGAAAGCAGGACTGCAAATTGTCAAGGTTTACTTGATAATTAATGATGTGAGATATTGGTACTTCCAGGTATGGGGAACATGTGACTCCTTCCCCCATTAAGCAGTGTTTGGTACTGGTCTGGCCAATGGCATGGAGGAAGAAAGGAATCCCCAGTAAGCTCCAAACTGGTCATCTGGACGTTCTGCCTTCATTGCGAACACAAAAGTAAAGACAAGAAGATAAGATGGACATGGGGGGCAGGCAAGTTGGCCACAAATAAGTGAGCCCATTTTTTGTCTTGCACAGGTTTTCTTTGATCCTGAACTACAAGTACAACAATAGCCACAAAGGATGAAAAACCCACTTTGTGTGCACCAAATACTTTACAAACCCGGATATTACTTTGTTGGAGATGTGGGAGGGACCCAATAGCCCCACCTACTGCAGGCTGCCTACAGGAAACTACAAGAAGGGCGGATACAAGACCAGTCACAGAGAGCAGCGGTACCTGGTCTTTATTAGAGTAAGCTTCTGCACACTCTGTCCGTTGAATCCGTAATTTATGTTGGATTACTGAACAAATTTGAAATATACAAAGGACGCCAACAATCAAGTGTTTTTTTTCCTTCCACCCATTCTTATATGGTCAGAATTTTTTCGATATCCAAATAATTCATTACTGTTTTCAAAATGTTTGGACCAGCCAGTGGAGTTCCAAACTTCCAGCTGATGTGTTTGTGTTCCTCTAACAAAGGGCTGCAGGTCTGGCACCAGGGGCCTGGAAGGAACAACTATGCTAATGATTGATAATGCCCCAAAATGATCATTTAGCTGTAATACTGCCTTTCACACATCCACCCAAACATCTATCTGATGTGTTATAATATCAGAAGGGAGCGTTTCTTAACTAAAGCTCCACTTGTAAACATTTGACATCAAACAGGGCATTATTGCAGAAAGTGTTCACAAAGTGATGTTCTTTCTGCCGTAAATATTCTTACGTGTCTGGTTGCTTTGTGGAATTGTCAGATTTGCTGAGCTTTGCATGCCCAGGACACCTGGCTCATCCCAACAACCTCTGCGCTTTCAGGGACCGAATAATCTCCGGCGTGGAAGTTACGTCATCCGGGCCCAGCCAGTCAAGATGACAAAAGATTGCACAAAAGAAAGGAACAAAGAAGATGGCAGTGCCCTGTGTCGGACAAGGGACAGTTATGTATAGAAGGAATAAGTTCCATAATGGCCAGCAATCTAAGACGAATTCTTCCCACTGACCACCACACTAATGTACTGTGATCTGTGGATATAGTAATTATAGAAAGAGGTCCCAAGAGACCTGAAAGTTATTTCAAGGGTTCCCCCATAGTAAAAGTTTGAAAATCACTGATCCTTTCTTTTACAAATGTTAAGTATTGAATTGCCTGCTAGATATGGCCATACAAAGACCAATAAGTATACGACCAGGTAAATCCGTGCCACCCCTAATAGGAGGGAGCTCCTTCTTCTGGGTTACGTTATTGGTGGTCAGAACAAGGGGAGTAGCACTGATCAGCAATTAATTGATAAGGAATCAATGTAGAATTGATATATTGATCGGGAAAAAACTTTAGTTACATTTAATGTTTATATTCAATCTAACCTAGAATCTATTATAAAATAATGACCGGTGGCAGAATGTGTATGGGCAGAAGAAGGTGGACAGATAAAAGATGTGTCATGAAGGGATAAATCAATCGATATGATTGATGGAGAGATCTAGGACAGATAGGCAGAAACATGGATGGACGGACAGACCGATCTCCAGACCCCCATCACCGGTGTATGGCGGACATATGGGCCGAAGAAGATGGACAGTTAATAAGGTTTGGAATGAATGGATACATAAATAGAAAAGCTGGATGGACAAAGATATAATACAGAGAGGGTGAAGATGATGGACAGATAAAACAATGTGGAATGGATGGATTAATAAATTGATAAGATTGATGGAGAGATATAAGAGATACAGAAACATGGATGGACGGACAGACCGACCTCCAGATCGCTATCACAGGTGTATGGCAGACATATAGGCCGAGGAAGATGGACAGATATAGAATGGATGGATAAATAAATCGATAAGACGAAATGACAGAGATATAAGACAGAGAGGCAGAACAGGATGGACAGATAAAAAGATGTGAAATGGATGGATAAATGATTAGAAAAGATGGATGGACAGAGATATATCTGCTGCTTCTCTTTGTAGTTCTCTTCATTGGCTTCTGTTTCACCTTGGAATTTAATTCAAGCTCTTGTGCTTTCCAAATCCCTCCACAGTTCTTGTCCCACTTACCTTTCTGAGCTGGTAACAAAAATCCCCCCCTAGCCACTCTCTTCGCTCCTCCAATGACCTACTAATGACTTCCTCACTCATAACCTCATCACACACCTGGCTCCAAGACTTTCCTTGAGCTGCCCCCACTCTCTGGAATGGTCTTCCTCGTCCTATTCGGCTTGCTCCTACATTGTGCTCATTTGAAAAAGCCCTCAAAACCCTTTTTTTAAACTTCCCTACCCATCGTCTTCTGTCTCCTAAACCCTCACTACTTCCCACTACTCCATATCCCCCTCCTATTGTGTGATACTTCCCCCACCTCCTAGATTGTAAGCTCTTCTGGGCAGGGTCCTCTCCTCCTGTGTCACTGTCTGTATCTGTCTGTCATTTGCAACCCCCTATTTAATGTACAGCACTGCGTAATATGTTGGCGCTATATAAATCCTGTTTAATAATAATAAAAATAATATTAATATAGACATATTAGCAAATGAAGATGGGCAGATAAAAATGTGGAATGGATGGATGAATAAGTCGATAAGACGAATGGTGAGATAGAAGACAGGGAGGCAGAATCATGGATGGACGGACAGACCGACCTCCAGACCCCCATCCTCTCTGTGACAGCACAGCACATTGTGGATAATTAATACTCCTGATAGAGCTCTTGCACATTAGCCGGTGAGAGGGTGCAGGGAAGATGCCAGCGGGCGTTCTATATATGGAATAATTCCTCATAAATGATGCATCCTGCAGGATGATCAGAGAAGGGCCTCTTGCCCCCATTCAGGTCATTCCCTATGTACGGCCCATGCCCTCTCTTTAGAACATTAGGCAGATATGGGCAGGAGAAGTTTCTCTGCCTGACTGCTTCTCCATCTAAACACAGGCACACGGAGACCCTATAATGGACAGGGTCATGTATTATTAACAAGCTGAAAGCACTTGTACAAAGCTCAGGGTGTACGCTGCATGACTTATTTACTCTGCCCTAAAATAGCTGCACTTTAACTGATACGAACACGGATGACGTTAAAGTGCTCCGTGGAGGCCCCGAGTACTGCGAAACCACAAGGCTCAACGGGTGGAGAACTGCAAATTGCAGCAAACCATCAAAGTGACCATAAAAATAACCTTCTTTATCTCAATGCTGCAATCGCTAATAAATCTACATGGACTATGGCATTTCTCATGGCGGGTTTCCTAATGGTGACAACGTTGGTCCAAGACTGCGTAAAATATGCTTAAAAACCTCTTGTAATCTCATGTGGAAAACCGAGAGACAACGCAGGGACACAATTGAGAGATAAGGACAGAGGGTTGTCACCCTATTACAGGAAGTGTCTGAACACATACCTATAGCAGGACCACTAGGTATTTATTTAACTACTTCATGACCCACAATTATATTTTTTTACAGTACATAAAAAAATGCTATAAGAACCCTAATTAACGCTACAGTACAGAAATAGTGTGCAACTCTGTGTTCCTATATGATGCATTTGGAAGCCGTACAGGGCTTCAATACCTTTCTTTTTTCATTTTGTTTCAGCAAACTTTATTCAGCCCTGGGTCGATACACCCAATTTAACCCATGACTAGCATCCAGTCCCTTTGTGCATTGCTATTTCTAAGGCCTGAAGTCAGGTTTACTGACTCATGCTGCTACACTTGACCTTAGCTATTTAAGCTTCCAAAGAAAACCTTTGGTTATAAAGGGTTATTAGGAGGTGTAAAACAAAAAAAAAATATTATAATGTTCTTTGCAGTTACAAAAAAAATGATAAATTTGGATAAAATTTAACTGGGAAGAATAATGACATCATGTGGTGGAAGAGAAGTATTGCAGGCAGCAGCTTCAGGTTAAAGGTGATTATTGCAGCAAAAGCTGCTTTTCTATTTTGTCTAATAGGCTACTTATCATTTGGCCTTTTTATTTAAGTTTTTTTCTATTTTATTCTTGCATGGCAAGTGTGTCACATATTTTTTCATTTAATCTATTCTTTGTGTAGATGAGGCTGAAAATGACTGGGATGGCTCTTCTGGAATGAATATGGGCTGGTTGGAAAGGTGACCATCGGATCAGTGAAATTTAAGACAGAAGGAGGAAGTATTCTGACATGAAAAATGTAATTTATTATTATTTTATCTCAGCAGCTGCCAGTTCAAAGAACAGCTACAAAGTGACCATCTGTGCCCTCATTTTTAAATGAACAGTGCCACGTGACCATGCATGGCAGACCATGATAGACATGATGGGAATGTCAGATTCCAGTGAAAACCTTCCCATAAGATTTTATGTGCATTTATCATGTTTTATTGACGTTTCCCTTGGGTGGACATCCAAATGATCTGAGTCCGGCACTGGGCATCTCCCAAGCAGACACAGAGCTGTCACTCAAGTCAATAATATTCCCTTTCACACCTTTTAGGAGCTACATTAATGCTTATGTAGGAGAAGATGGGCCAGCACAGACAATTAGAAAGGCTTTAGTGTGCATAGAATGTCCTTTACTAAGCAGAAGTACACTGCAAATCTTTAAAAAAATTAACCTATGGAAGTTGCCATTAGGCATTTATCAGTGCCGGTAGGCATTTATTATGCTTGATGTGTCCGTGCTTTATAGCAGTTTGGTGCAAATATTGGTAACAGGGTCCGTTTATTGTCCATAGAAAAGTGCAGGTCTACAACAAGGGGGATTGTTTACCAATGTTTTCATCCAAGGCGGTCACAAGCGTTGATCTCAAATGCTGAAAATCTCTTTGGAGCAATGTGTGCATCAAGCTTTTTGCAAGGTTTTTCCCGAGCTTTGAGCTGCTTTGCTAAATTCTTTAAAGCACCCTTGGATCCAGGATAGGAATAGTAAATGCAGGTCCTGCTGGAATGTCATCACTTTAATCATGCCCCTAGCCAAAGAGGTTTCAGCAAGCTTTTAACAGACTTCAAGCAGTGCTGAGCTAACTAAGGGTCGGAGGGTGTTTTCTGTTTCCATTCCAATGCATACAGCTGGGAAAAAAGGCTGCATTTGTCTTTCTTTGCCTCAACCCCAATAGGACATGCTGCATCCAAAGAAATGCAGTGAAATACAAAATAATACAAACTCAATTCTGATTTGGCTTTGACCAGGTGGTCGTCAAATGTTGAAAAACAACCCCCAGTGGCATGAAACCCTAACCAATGATGGACGTAGCCAACAATGGGCATCTGTGCAGAACTAACTTGGTGCAATGGCTCAATTTGTACCTCCAGTCCACCACTGACCTAAACGTATCCTTAAGACTCAAATGGGTGTTGTTTGAAGTGCATTTGGAATGCCAGTCAAATGCATGTCAGCAAAATCCCATTGACCCAAACTAAGTGGTGCACGTTGCATCTGATGGACTGTGCACTATGTTGCATCATGTCCTATTGCAAAACGTTTCAACAGCAGGCCAAACGCTGCCTATACCATTCAACAGAAAGCCTCAACAAAGCTGCTGGAAGTTCGCTCTACACATTGCTCTTATACAATGCCAACCAAATGAGTAGAAGGCCATATTGGACGTTTCAGCAGCTCCATCATGCCATAACCCATTGGCAAGACAATTCTGATTTCCTAATTTAAACCAGCAGAGCATTTTGTAGCAGCTGGGAAGGAAGTGTCCCATTCTATGGAGGGGGTGGGGGGGATCTTCGGCACTGATGTATAAACAGTTTGGTTCTGCCCTTACCTAGAAAGGACGTTGGACCCCTAGCTAGTGTATACAAGCCATAAATAAACCAGAAATTACACGTATAATGCACAGAATGTTCGCCGGGCCCTGACCTTCCATCCCCTCACTGGGCCACAGAGTAAATGATGATATTTTAGACATTCCAGGCATTGTAACATCTGGACCTTGTTGTTTTATGAGGTTTGATAAATTAACCCAACTCACCTTCTCCAACTCATGAGTACTTTCTAGGGGTTTGGTTTATTTTTATGTCTATTTTCTGTTTTTTTTTCTTTCCCACCTTTAAACAACTTGAGAGTTTAGAGATGCAAATTTGTAAATTAAGGAAAAGGACTGTGCTGAGAATGCCACCATAAAGTCTGGCTGATTGGCTGTTGGAAGGGCATGTAGTCATGGCGGGGGCTGTCATGGTTGGCACACTGCCCCGTCATTACCAGGTATAAAATCTTATATAATCTCTAAAAAATGCATTAATTGAAATAATATGTAGAGATCCTGCCATGTCATGGTGACAACGCTTCTCTCCAAATTTTGCGTGTATTGTCAGTCTGTTACATGGACTTCTAATGGAGACTATAGGTTAATATTAAACATTATTCAGGTATGGTTTACTTTGTCACCACCAGGAAACCAGTACAGGATAGTCAACCAGTGTATTCATGGTCCTCCTTTGTCACCATCAGGTAACCAGTACAGGTATGGTCCACTTGTGTCATCACCAGGTAACTAGTACAGGTATGGTTCACTCGTGTCACCACAAGGAACCTGGTGCAGGCATGGTCAACTGTTGTCACCACCAGGAAACCACGGCTGGCATGTTGTGCTGTTGTCACCACCAAGAAACCAGTACAGGCATTGTCCGCTTCTGTCACCACCAGTAAACCAGTGCAGGTATTGTGCACTTTGTCACAACCAAGAAGCAGGTAAAGACATGGTCAACCATTGCATGCATGGTACACCTTTGTCACCACCAGTATTCCAGAGCAGGAATGGTCCACTTTTCTCACCACCAAGAAACCAGTTCAGGCACAAGGAACCTGGTGCAGTTATGGTCCACTCATGTCACCACCAGGTAACCAGTACAGGTATGGTTCACTCATGTCACCACAAGGAACCTGGTGCAGGTATGGTCTACTGTTGTCACCACCAGGAAACCAGTACAGGTATAAGTCACTTTGTCACCACCAGGAAACCACCTCAGGCATGTTGTGCTGTTGTCACCACCAAGATACCAGTACAGGCATTGTCAGCTTCTGTCACCACCAATGAACCAGTGCAGGTATTGTGCACTTTGTCACAACCAAGAAACAGGTAAGGCATGGTCAACCATTGCATGCATGGTAGACCTTGTCACCACCAGTAATCCAGAGCAGCCATGGTCTACTTTTCTCACCACCAAGAAACCAGTCCAGGCATGGTCCACTGTTGTCAGCACCAGGTAACCAGTGCAGGTATGGTCCACTTTGTCATGATCAGGAAATCCGTGCAGGCATGCCCACTCATGTCACAACCAGTACAAGCATGGCCCTCTTTGTTACCCACAAGAAACAAGTACAGACATGGTCTAGTGTTGTCAACCACCAGCTAATCAGTGTAGGTATTGTGCACCAGAACACAAGTACAGGTATGGTCAACCAGAGCACACATGGTCCACCTTTGTCAGCATCAGGAATCCAGAGCAGGCATGGTCCACCTTTGTCAGCATCAGGAATCCAGAGCAGGCATGGTCCACTTTCCCACCACCAAGAAACCAGTGCAGGTATTGCCTACGCAGGTCTCCATAAGGAATCGTGCACTGTTCTCAACACCAGGAAACCAACGCTGGCCCGGTCCATTCATGTCACCACCTAAAAAGTCCAGTTATATCTATCAAAAACATTTCACATAAAGAAGCACCCAACAATTTGGCAATGACTTTTAAATGTTCCTCCAAGGGCGACATTGACGGGTCTGATGGGTTGACATTAAAGCGTTGTGTGGCCAAATAAAATAAGATAGAGATCTGTGAGAACACAAATCTGATGACATTTGTCCACCGTGAATATATTACTTTAAGATTTACGCAGCATTTGTCCGCTTCCCCAGTCCGGTAGGATTTTATTGCCTCCCCGCAGAGTGGCCACCATTGACCAGTGTCATTTTTATTTGTGTGTACAGATTACATTCATTTATATGACAAGACATTTTGAGTGTCTGGGCCTGTGCTGCTGATCTGGAAGCAGGTGGTAACCCTCTTGAATGTCTGGCTCTGCGGCATGAGGGTCCCCTAGGCTTTGCACTTCTCACGCAGTGTGGACACAGAGAAGAATGTACCGGATCATTGGCTAAAGCCAGCAAGAAAAGAGGGGGTTGGGAGGGATAGGGACTCTCTAAGTCATCAGTCATTTCCCCTGCCAGAGGGAAGAGACTGCCCTGTCACTCTAATGGTGTCTTCCCACAGTCTGCATGGCCCCCCTTGTGTCCTGTTGTCTGGCCTGCTCCCCCTCCTTGGGTCAAAGCTAAACAAAAGCAGGAGATGCGAGGGCAGGGAGGGACACCATACCCCAGACACCGTCCAGATGATGAATGGCTGACCAAATGCATGTGACAGCATGCAGAATACTGATAAGGCTTGCCATTTTATAGTGAGAATATGCAATGCAGGATGAGGATGCAGGGGGCTCAAATGTGCAACCCCCCTGCCAAGGAAATCCCTAGACGGTCTGGAGAGTCATCAGGACATGAAATACCACCCAGACCAAGTGTGAGAAAAATGCAGGCCAGCCGGATAATGGTGACATTCCATCATTGACCTTGACTTTGAGACAACCTTGGATGAGGCATTGTCTCCGCTCCGGGACTGGCTCCGGACAGCTGGTGGTTGGTCTGCACTGTCCAGCATTCCATGAAGTGTATAGGTCATAGGAGGGGAGACAAGTGAGGGGTCCCAATAACAGACATATGCACAGTTACTGTCCCCTAGATTTATAATAAATAGCGGGAAAAAAAGAGAACCAATTTTGTGCATGTATGTGTCTATCCAGGGTTCCTGCAGAGGTTGCTAGGGGTTCCTTGGGCAATGAGAAGTTCGGACCATTTCAGGTTAGTTTACGTGACCCCCAAAAATATTTTTGGCTATCTGTAACGGAGACATTATTACCAACGGCCAGCAATAAAAGGAATTCTTCCCACTGACCAATGTACTGTGATCTGTGGATCAAGTAAATATAGAAGGGGTTCCCTGATGACCTGAAAGTCATTTAGAGGGTTCCCCCATGTTAGAAAAGCTTTTTCACCCCATTGATCCCCTGCAACTTTGTAGCAAGTCACATGGTGAGAAGCTGAACCTCTAAATAATTTAGCCAAGAAGGGCACATGAGGAGTTCCCTAATTCTATCATCTCGGATCCAGCATCTCTCTCCTAAAAGCAGACTCTGACTTTGCAGGATGCCTGTAAAAAGATGGCACCATGCTCTTGGAGAGAATAGCATATAAATGTATTGTCTAAGGGAGTGCTCTGACCTCTAACGTAATTGTCAGCACAACACTTAAACATTACCCAGCGTGCACAAACCCTAATACTGATCCTGGGTGCACTAGACTTGCTACACCTATTTGGTTAAACTTCGGTAAATCTGCATGGATGAAACCACAGTGTAGCAGGCGTCTCTCCTTATTTTTATTTATGCTGCAAATATTGATGTCATTCTATTACGATGGCCACATATTATTCTTGTGCTTGATATCGAAGCTCTCCCAATTATTGCTGCACCTTTAACCCTTTCCATTCGCCATAGTCCTACGGGGCTGGCCTGCGCTGCCAGGCTAATTGCAGATCCCTTTAATGTGTCTCGCTAACATCTGGACATCACATAAAAGAGGCATTTATTTAAACATGCGAGCCAGCCTGCCAGTATCAACCCCAAGAACGCACGCTTTAATAGTTCCCTTCTGCGCTCCTTTGAGTAGCTGGAGGATTACAGTAAATGGAAAGGATTGGACAGGGTCGATATTTCTTCCCCCACCCCACCAGCCAGATTACCAGTAAGGTGAGGTATGCCTTTGTTATATTACCCTGTAGAGCCACAGTGTCCCCTACAGTGCCAAATAATGCCCACTGCACCCCCAGCAAAGAAATAGAAACATTTGGAAAACACTGACTTCACAATTCCAATATAGCATGCAAGAAAGTAGAGTATGCACGCCTGCTTAGCAGCTGCTGACATAAAATCAATGTCATCATCAGTCACAACAAGAAAGTAAAGCCTCCCCCTGTGTATATGATATAGAAAGGCAGTGGGTGTTCAAGCCCCGGCATAACTGGTGGACGGTTCCTTTAAGGGGATGCACTTAATGGTCACTTTAGCCGCCATCCAGTCAATATGTTGTTGATTATGGGAAGAAAGCCCATGGAAGATGTATGAGCTGTGGGCCGATCATGGCCCAGTCTCCAATGCTGGAAAATAGCGCTAACTACTTAACCAGCGTGTTGGCTTTTTTGTTATTTATCCTTTACTGACCGATACACATCACAGAACACTAAATACTGTTCCAATGAGTCATCTGACAGAGGAGAGAATTCCAAAAATCTCTGGTGCACACTACTATACAAAAACTCTCCATATAGCCCCAATTATCTTGCATTTATCAGGCTTGTGGGTCTGATTTGATCTTTATTTCTGATCAATCAATCAATCAATCAGTAATAAGATGGTATAAGCCCCATTTTCTTAGATATTGTAAGGATAATATGATTTATAGAAATATATAAAAGCACAAAGCTTCAGTCTGGAGCATTGGGATGGTGGCAAAACTGCAGAAATTTGCAGCAGTCCTTTTCACCGCAGCAGTTTTGGGGGGGGGGGCGTAGTGATATTACCATAGGGATGGTGGTGATGGGGGCTAGAGGTAGTATTGCCTGGAAGTATTGCTGTCTTCCTTAGGCTATGGCAGATTTGGGGTGCTATGCCAGCAGACTCCTCTCCCCTGCAGTGCTTGCAAGCTGTATTTATAGTTACAGTTGACAATCGAAAATCCGGCCATTGATAATCCGGTTCCTTCAGTTTTTTGGCATGAATTTCGGATCGCATTTTCAATACAGGGACTGTAGTACACTGTTTTGCCACCTATGTTTTGATGGCGCTGTTCTGCAGAAATAGCTGTTAGGCCTTGCTTGCTACACTAAATACACATTGAGCTGTCCCTGCTGCCTGCTCTCCTGAACTCCACAGATGTAACTTTTAAAAATCCAGAATTTTCGATAATCCGGCACACAGGACTGGAGGTTGCTGGATTTTTGATTGTCAACTGTACTTGCTCTGACGCTGCCACTGCAGATTTCAGTTTTAAATATGGAAGCTCGGCATCACGTGTGAACATTACCTAGGATGGTCTGCATGTGGCAGTGTGCTTTGATGTTTTTGGAATGCTATGTGCAGCATGCTGTTGGCCTCTTCTCTGCCTGTGTTGCATAGGAAAGTATAGAGATGCAGTAATAATCAGAAATGTCTGGAGAATTGCGTATTTATGTAATGGGTGGACACATTTTATATCCTGACATATATTATCAATGGCTACAATGAATATAAATCCACTTTGTGTGCACCAAAAGCCTTTGCAAACCTAGATATTCTCATGTAAAATAGAATTCACATTATCATTGTGCTGCACAAAGCTATGGAAGGCACCCAGCAGACCCGCACACTATAGGCTGCTTGGTAAAAACTGCAGGGGGGACCTGGGACCAGTCATTATACTGGGGAACTTTTAAAGAGAACCAAGTCTGAGGGTTTTTTTTTTAGATAGAAAGAGGGGAAAAGGGTGACAGTAAGAATGATATACAAGTATCAATGACAGGTAGATCAATAACACACAGATATTACCCGCAGTTCATTAATAATGATGTACAAACAACACAGGAACAGACATATATTACCAATTAAAAAAGATAATAAAGGTATGCAAATAATGCCAACAAAAGATATTACCAATGGCAAGAGATATCAATGACATAGAAATATTACCAGTAACTGGCAGATATCACCAATGGCAATCAGATATCAAATACATAAATATTAATAATACATAAATAATAATAAATACATATATTATTATTACACAGTACTTATATAGTGCCATCATATTACGCAGCGCTGTACAAAGTCCATATCCGTGTCACTAACTGTCCCTCACAATCTTATGTCCCTACCATAGTCATATGTCATTATACAGTCAATTTTGGGGGGAAGCCAAAATAACCTTACTGTATGTTTTTGTAATGTGGGAGTACACCCACACAGACACAGGAGAACCTGCAAACTCCATGCAAATAGTGTCCTGGACAAGATTCGAACCTGGGACCCAGCTCTGCAAAGGCCAAAGTGCTGCCCACAAATATAGGACCAGCAAAAGGCAGATATTATCAATGACAAGGAAATGATACCAGCAACAAACAGGTATTACCAATGTCAAGAGATATCAAGGACTTACATAAAGATCCAGCAAATATTACCAATGATAAGAAGATATTAACAAGTGAAAGGTTCCAGAAGCAGGCAGATACTTCAGTTCCGGGCAGATTCTAGATTCCAAGCAGTAAGTAACAGGAAGACTGGTCAGTTCCTGAACTGGTGGCAAATCATGGTTCTCCTTTCTCTTCCCCAGCTTCCAGGTCATCTGTCCGGTGTACCTGGTGGCCATGAGGAGGGTTTAGGGGCAGTGATAGAGCTTGGATGGTCAAGGGAAGGAAGCCACATCCTCTCCACCCCACTTATCTCCTACCCAATGGTCTGCACTAGGATGGTTTGATCTGCATTCACAAAGCCCAAAAAATGCCAGGGCATTAATTCAAAGCCACGGAAACTTAACATTCAACCTGGTTGGTTTGACCAAGTGTGAGATGATTTGGGTGTTATCAAAACAACATAACATAGAATACAGCAAGTAGATGTTCTCTGTCTTGTGTAGGGGGTGTCTGACAAGTTCTGATACTGAACATTGATTGCAGTGGGCACTAGATCTAACTCCGGGATCTACTGGAAGGCTCTGCAGTGCTCTGTGTTGGCACATTCCGGTGTCCTCATGGAGGTTACATAGTAGGTTAGGTTGAAAAAAGACAAAAGTCCATCAAGTTCAACCACTAGGGAAAAAAACATATCCCAGATATAAAACGGTCCAGAGGAAGGCAAAAAAAAAAACACTGGTACAATTTGCTTCAACAGGGGAAAAAAACTCTTTTCATATTCCATGATCCAATGGGATGTTCCCTGGATCAACAGTCTCTGTTATCTTTACTTTAAATCCTTAATACCCAGTTATAGTCTGCTTCTAGAAAGCATTCAGATTTTTCTTAAAGCAATCTATAGTAGTTGCTGAAACTACTTCCTGAGGGAGCCGATTGTACATTCTCACAGACCTTACAGTGAAGAATCCCTTCCTTATCCGGAGCTTAAACTTCTTTTCCTCCAGATGCAAAGAGGGCCCTCTTGTGCTTTGTAATGATCTCAAAGTGAATAATGGGGAAGAGAGTTCTCTATATGAACAATATCTATCTAACAATATATATAACAATATTATTTCTCAGTGGTTTAATAACTCATCACTTATTATTATCTACAGCCTGGTTGAGGATCATAAAGTTTGGTACCCCGTTCAAACCCTGGGTGTATGTTAAAGAGTCTGTTCTACTAAGTGCCTCATTTACAAACTTTCCAGGCTGCTTTTTAAAAAGACAGAAACATGTTCTGTAATGCCTCAACATCCAATCAGAATCCAGCTGCCATCTCTCTAGTTCTGCATTTCTGTATATTAGATGACTGTGTGATGAAAGGTGTGGGTGGGCTGTCAGGAAGGAAACATCTACTGCCTGTGTGAGGTTAATGATTGAGTTCTCTGTGCCGGGTCACTGGATCTAAGTACAGGCGTGTGCTGCAGTAATTCAAAAGTGTACAAATTATGTCAGGAATGCATTTGTGCCACTTGACTAGCTTCTCTTATATAGGCTGCTTTAAAGGTGAACTCCAGGGGGGTGGAAAAACTTTCATTCTTGCAGTTGGTCCCCCACCTTACTGATTGTTCAAGAGTTTGTTTAATCCAGGGGATGATAATTAGTAAAGAGATTACTTTAACTTTTTCTTCTCTCTCCCAGTAGTTGGCGCTTTCTTCTACTCCTAAAGCAAGTGAACCCTTGGTATCCTATAAAAAGCCTTTCTTGGCCGTTTTTTAACATGGGGGAATAATTGAAATAACTTTCAAGTTTTCAGGGAACTCCTTATATATCCACAGCTTACAATATATTAAGGGTGCTGGTCATTGGGATGGATACGTGTTACATTGCGGGCATTGAGAAGAATGTCACCCTTACAGATAGCCAAAGATCATTGGTGTCAGTTAAACCAGGGTCGCCAGCCAGAGGTCAGCAAAACATGGCTGTCCAGGATAAAAGTTTGCTTTGGCCGGTGTACTCTCCCTGTGAGGTTTGGAAAAGGATCCCGTTGGGGGGCGCACAGGCCAGAGCCGCTGACCATGTCCCCTGTATAGTTTGCGGACTCAGGGCAGTGGGTGGGTTGTGTCTCTGGACACAACCTGCCCACTTTCCCATTGCAGGCTCAGACCCGTGACGGGAGATTGGGCAGGTTTTTGCACGGTGACGTCACTCTTGGAGACTTTTCTTTATGTGACACACGGCTCCCCAAATGTGCTGTCCCGAGTTCATAAATTTAGTGGTCTGTGAGTTGGCGACCACTCAAAAGGTTGGCGACCACTTAGTTAAACTGACCTGAGAGGTAAAGATTGCTCATTTCTTAAGGAACTCCCAGAAACCTCCAGGTTAACCCTGGTTGAGAAACACTGAATGAAAAGCTGGCCTGTAAAACCTCCAAAGCTTCAGCTTTAAAGAAAGTAAGTTGACTTTCAATATAGTTTAGCATCTCCTAAATTAGCAAGGATATCAAGCAAATGTGCAGATATTTTCGCAATGCATTTGCTATCCCATGAAAGTTTTCCTACCCTGTATTATTTTATTTATTTTTATTTTTTGCTGTGGGGTTGGAGCCACTGTCTATTTTTAGAGCCAACAGTGGACCCCTGTGCAGTACAAATTTAAAACCTTGCCCCCCCGAAATGACATAGGGCCACTGTGGCTATCCCTGTGGGCTAAGAAGGATCTGGGGCCACTGTGCAGCAGCACATTTGCACCTCCCTATGTCTTCCCCTGGCTGCCTGTCTCTGCTAGAGAGATTCACCCATCACATATGTCTCTCTGTCGTAATGACAATTTTTCTGCATAGAAATGAATAGGGATTGCAAAGTTTTACAGGTGTCCCCAAAAAACGAATTAAAAAGTAATCTAATGTGGCCACCTGTTCCATTGAGAATTGGCCTTAGGTGGGATTTCCCCTCACTTTGGTTGGATTTCCTTTAACTTCATGTTATGTCCCCAGGGGATGAAAAAAAGGAAAATCTCCCAAATGGGAAACAGATGGCGAAAATAAATCCAAGCTTGCCAGGCCAAAAAGCTTTACCACTGCTTATATTTTGCTTTGTCTGGTTGCTCCTTTCTCTTATCATTCTGTTTTCATTATATACCTAGACCCAATCACATAATCACTCGAGTTCTGGAGATCATGTCGGATGGAATCGGCCAGCCTGGTGCTTAGATTCTGGAAACCAAGAAAAACAGTTATATGGCTAAAAGAACTGAAATTTAATCAATGAAAGAGAATCCTGGACTATGGAGGCTAGGAGGCAAAGGGCTAGACCAGTGTTTCTCAACCAGGGCCCCCTGAGAGGTTCCTTGAGCAATTAGCAACTTGTGACTCAGCTCAGTTTAGGCCACACCAATTATCTTTTTATCTATCTATAAGGGTGACATTCTTCCCAATGGTTTATAGAGGTATTCTTCCTAATGACCACCATGTTAATATACTGTAATCTCTGGCTATAGTAAATATAGTAGGGCTTCCTTGTTAAAAAGATGGAAAACGACTGGGCTAAATGATGTTGGTGGTTCTCCAGTAAGGAAATGAGGCTGACTTGCTTTAGCTTCCAATAAGCAATTTCAGTCCAGGAACCTGCAAGACTAAAGGAAAGGTCAACTTTAATTGTTCATCTAATAATTGTAAAAAACATGCACGCGTTTCGGGGGTCCAAGAACCATCCAACCATTAATTTGACATATTTGCTTATAAAAGTGATTATGTGCACCAAATGGATTCAGCAGTATAATTCCAGGTTCCCCAATTTAGGTTACTGTGTCTGATAAGAACAGCCCCACCAGCACCATCAAGCTTTAAAAATAGGGTTCATGTTCTGCAGTCTTTCACAACTGATTATTGTTGTTCCATGTGCCTGTCCAAAATGAATTTTAATAATATTTAAGGAGTTCCAAACCATCCATATTCCATCCAAATGAAAAAAGAAAATGTTTTGGCTTCTCATTTACTTTATAAAAGCAAGTGCAGAAGAGAAATGATGATCAGCCTTTGGTGATTTTGGGAAATGTCCATTAAGTGATAAAGAAAATCAGGTTGGGTCAGTAAGGAAAGTTTCTTTGGCAATACATCAAACATTACATTATATTTACCATTTATTGTAATTTATCCTTGCTTTATCTGAACAGCTGCACAGAGGCAAAGTTTAAATTATCTATAGAGAAACATCTGTTTAAGGCATTTACATCAATTGTATAGTAGTAGCATGATTTGAAAATTAAACAAAACAGAACCTTCATTTTTTGAAAAAAGCTTTTATTGAAATTCTTGAGACTCTATTTATAAAGGAACATTTATTGGTGTACGAGGGAGTCCTGGCTTTGCCCCCTTCCAGATGAAATAGAAAAATGAGTGTGGGGCCATATGACAGCCTAATATCTTAGTATGTAACGGTGCAAATATCAGGTCTTTGCGATTCTTAAAACTGTTTTTTTCTTTTAGTGAGAAGCTGTGATGGCGGAGGCACAAGCAAGTTTCACGTTGTTGGAGTTACGGGCCGTCGGGAAGTTTTTGTTTCTCCAGGTAAAGTCAGCAAAGGACATTCACACTGGGATGTCACAAACACTGGGGGAGAAGTGTCCTTTCTACAAGACTGTCAAAACCTGGATATCTCGTTTCAAGACCGGGCATTTCATCGTTGAAGATGAGCCGCGCAGTGGGCGTCCCCCAACCTCAACCAACCTCAACTCGTATAATCAATCACTCTCATTGAAAATATGTAGACCTGGGGGACTGCCCAACAGAGAATTTTTAGTGAATGTCACATGTATTGCTTAATATCTACACCCCTTGGATTGGCCCAAAATAGGACACCTACATTATATCCAGACCATTACCACCCCTTGAAGTGGACATGCTGTTTAAAAATTATGGAAGCCATGGAAACTCATTCTCAAGACTGCTGATCGTCTGGATGTAAAGATGATCTTTTGGGTTCATTAGCCCTGATCACACTTAACAATGTGACAATTATATCTTCAATCTGGGTCACAAATTCAGAAGATATTAAAAGCAGAGACTCAGAACACCAACCATATGCGCTGTATTGATGAGAACTAGGTCAACAATGGCGACCTACATATTCTCCCAGTGAAGATCTGCTTTAAGGTTATTAATAGTAGAAGAATTCCTAATAATAGTAGAATACTAACTATGCAAAACTAATGAGAAGACTGGAGGTCTTGGATAATCTTGATCAAATGGTTGAATTTGGGTTTGGTGAAAGAGAAGACCAGAATACAGATTGGCTTATCCACTTCTTTAGGAAACCAAGTATAGGAAACCATAAAAAAAGCTAAAGCAGTAGTAGTACCCCCAAGTATTTTTGACACAGACATAAGTAGAATACCAGCAAGTTTCAATGATGGATAGAGTCAAAGAATGGCTTGAACTTCACCACAGCTCCCGGTGGTAGTAATAGGATTGGTGGCATCTAATTGCTAGATATTTCAGGCTCCTAGCATTGACTTGCTAGCAGACAATAAAAATCAGATAGGACCACGCAAAATACTGAATTTAGTAGACAACGTAGCTGGTAAATTCAAGCCAGAGGTCAGAGAAGGTTACAGACAGCCAAAGCTCGGGGCAGGAATCTATGCAGTCATAAACAGGGGCTACAGAAGAATATTTACATATATTTGGCAATAGAGAGTAGGAGTGAGGATCAAATGCCCACACAGTTTTAGCCCTATATTATACTTTGACCAAGAAAGTTTTACGAAACCAGAAAAAAAAACAGAAAAAGAAATAGGAAAAAAGAATTCTGTTCCAGAAAAAAGTTGAACTAATCTCCGGTGGGAACAAACTTTTCGAACCTGTTGTCCGCTCAGTTCTTTTTTTCCTCTACAAAATTAATTTTGTGAAAAATGCAGAACTCCAGCTAACTCCAAAACACAATAAAAAACACAACGTGGACGTACAAGTCACAGCAGTCAGGCTTGATTAGAAGACGAATGTCAGTAATTTTGTACGGGAACAAAAAAATAAAGACACTTTACAAATATTACCTTTCGTGTTGCGCCTGCCTCCTGTAATACAGCACATATTGATCTACCTTTCTAAAGTCGTCCAAATTTAATTTATTTTAATTAGCTCCAACGCTGGTAAACGGCAGCGGGAAAATGAGGAATAATAATTATTTCTCACTTTGCCGGTCTCGTGCGCGGATTGTCTGGCAATAATATTTAATTAAAACCAATGGCTGGTTGTTATGATGAGAACCTAGAATCATCATTTCAAAATGAACCACATCTCTCAAACACTTACAAATCCCAGGTGAGTCTGATTTCTTTTTTGTTGGAATCTTTATGTAAATCTGCATGCTTTTTAATAAAGTTTTAGGTAATGAGTTAAATGTGAAGTTATGTTTTCATACGTCTGAAAAATGAAGCATATTTTACAGTATCCTCTGAGTTTTAACCGGTCAGGGGTCAGGGAAAAGTGCAGTAGGGTTATTTGCAACGTACTCTATAAAGCCATACGTTCATTGTCACCTGATCATTGAACCTATGTGAGTTTTTTGGACATTTCATTACAAAACCATGGGCATAAATATGTGTTGGTCTCTCTTTGTACAAAAAATATCAAGTTTTTCTATAGAAGGCATTCGAATATGTACTCATTAAGCCAAGATGGTCAGGTAATGATGTTGGAAAGGAATACCTGGACCCTATTTGTTGGTTAATTTTATCCCAGTTGTTCAGTAAGGATAAGATCAAAACTTTTTGAGAGGGGACTTGAAGTTCATCATACCAGAGTCATAAAACCCAATGTTTTTGGAACTAGCTTTGTGCACATGGGCAGTCCTGTTGGGTCAACGAAAAAGGCCTTCATGCTCCTTGCTGTAGCCTTCCCTGAAAAAACATTTTTTGAAGCAATAATTGAGACCAATCAATGGTTATTTTAGGTGAATTCTCTTTTTAGTCTACAGGAACCCAAGGTTCAAAGATATCTTTCTGTACTGCACTGATGTCAGGAGAAGGTAATTGCAAAGTTGTGAGCAACAGGTTTGACCATTCTTTGACCTCTCCTGTGAGCAAAGTGGTTTTGCCTGAGGAACTGCCATTTATTAGGTGCCTTTTAGATTTCATGTTATTTTTTCTCAGTTTTAGCATTCTCTGATGTTTATGAGGTTTCACGTTAAAGGCTTGACCACTGATGAAGATGAATTATTCTTGAAAAAGGTAAAGAAAACAAGTGGCCATTGAAGCAAGAAATCAGCTGGTGTTTGTTTGTGGAAGAGTGTTAGTGTTGTTTAGTTCAGTAGGACTAGTGTAGGTCTTCTTAACAGTTACTGGTACTTTAAGGGCCATTTCAGATTTGCAGTTGACCGCTTGTTTTACCACAGGCTTGACTGCTCTCGCACTTGCTTGAACTGAATGGACTGGTTAACCTGCTCCTTCCAGCCTACCACACTATTGGCTCATCACTATGTTGGAGATAGGAAATTAGGAAAGAACAGGAAACTTTTAAGGATACAGAATGGCGAAATCCGTAGGCATGGGTTGATAGATGGTGGACTTGGGGAAGCTGGTGGAACAATTGAGAATTGGACCCTGTGGAGGGAATGTGCAGGCTTTTCTAGGCATGGGTTGTGTGAAAGTATATAAAATTTATATAGCCACACGTATAGTGAGAATTACTCAAACTATATTATTCTGTTTTAAAATGACTAACTCAGGTATTTGTGTTCTTTTCTTCTGTTCCCAGGGGCGCCTTGGCCTTGCACCTGGTCAAGTGAAACCAGATAAGAAGACCATAGAAACTGCCAGCAGATAAGGAGACCATGGAAACTATAACCCCCCAAGAAAACCAATTAGAAGTGGAATGTACAGCGGCAGTAAAAAGCAAAACAACATCTCGCCTTTTCTCCAGGCAAATTAAAGAAGGGACCAGCCCAGAATTGGATGACCGGTGAGGCAAGGAACTGAAGGAGATAAAATATAGACTATAGAAGTTTTCAGAGACTCTCATAGACAGAGGAAGTGACAGTCCCAACCTCGATGGCCTTGTCTGTTGTGAGTTTCCCACGCATGAATAAAACCTTGATTCTTTTACTATACCTCAGAAGTTGTCGTGAATAATTGTCAACTTACCATTGACAGTTGATAGATGGTGGACCTGGAAAAGTTGATGGAACAGCCAAGATATGGACTCTGTGGAAGGAATGTGCAGGCTTTTCTAAGAGAGCGTTGAGAGATGATGGACCTAGAGAAGTTGGTGGAACAATTGAGACTTTGACACTGCTGCAGAAATTTGCAGGCACTTCTAGGAGTGGTTTGAAAAATGGTGGACCTAGAGAAGTCTATTTAATGTACATCGCTGCGTAATATGTTGGAGCTATATAAATCCTGTTTAATAATAATAATAATAATAAAGTCAGAGGAACAATCAATAATTAGAACCTTCTGCACGAATATGCAGGCTTTTCTGGACACTTTTTTAAATTACTTAAAGAGTTGCTTTAACTCTAAAAATCAGCTTCTTTATTGGTGGCCTAACCTAATAAAATCCCTAAATTAACTGTAAAGAATACCCTTGTTCTGTATATTACAAAATTATAAGAACTATTATCCCACATTCGGCACCAAAAATCAAGGCAATTACCAATGAATGATCTGGTCTTTTTTAAACCAATGAGAACGTCCCTTTAGTTCCAGTCTTTGTATGCATTTGCCTCTCAATTCATTTTCTCTATTGCTAATAATGTTGTGATTTTATCTCTGAAACAACAGATACCGAACATGTTTTACATCTCATCGGAGTTATATTTAGACGCGCGTTCCCAGGTCTCAATCGCTGAAAACCAATTTTTATTCTGCAAATGATAGAGATTTCCGCTTTCACAGATAACTTCTAAATTAATTTTTCCATTATTTTACATGTTTGCCTCTATGTATTCACACAACAGCAAATAAAATAAATATTAAAAAAAAAGCGCAGCTTTTACCAGGAATATAATTAAAATGATATTTTCATTATCTGTAAAGCGTTTGAAAATAGGGATGGGGGCTCTTCGTTAATAGATAGCAAGGACACTGCTCTGTCTCTTCAATTAGACACTCACTGCATTTTGACAGATCACAAGTTTTCGGCTGCCATCTCGTGTAAAACAATTTAGGATAATTGAAATTGCGCGTCGTAGATAGAGGCTAACTCGCGGGTGGCTGTGAATTCCGGGAGACAAAAAAGAGAGGGAGCTTTCATGTTGTTCGTATTTAAAGTCAAAGTTAATTTGGATCTTAATTTTTTAAAACATAATTAAAACAGTGTTATTACTGCAGTCAATATGCTAATTGGTTCTTTTGAACAAAAAGCAATAACCGTATTAGTTGCAATATTTTTTTTTTGTTAAAGAGCAATTCCCTTGAAAAAGGAGTTCTCCTTTTTGGGTGGAATGGGACATGGTTCGCTCCCTTGACTGGTCTTTGTCTTTGTCTGGACCACCCCAAGAATAAACCTGATCCCACCCCTTTAGGGTGCTTTTAGGCCGACCTAATGATGGCATCTGCCTATGATTTCATCATGGATTACTATGAAGGATCCACTAGAAGGCAATTGATAAAGAATTTCTGTGCACTCAAGTGGATTGAACTGAACTTAAGACAGGTTAAGACCAGCTTCAGGATAGAGTGATCCCTCATTAGTCCCTGTAACTAGCCAGCCGCTCAGTCACTTGCACCATAGCACTGGTTCTTCAAGAACCAGCATCTGAACATTTGACAGCTGACAGCAATGAGTGGTACTGATCACTGCGACCCTATTCATTCTCTATGGAGCTGCTGCCAGGAGAATCTACATATAGCCCCCCCCTAAAGCAGCAGATCCTTGAATGAAGAAGTGGTAATGGCACCGCAGCTCCATGGCCAACGTGAACATAGCCTTATGTTCAGAAACCAGCATGGCTGGTTTTAGGAGGGAAGGAGGGGACACAACCTGAGAAATTTCCCAGAGCCTTTTTTTTTTCCAGGGCCTCATTTGAGCAAAATAGCAAAAAGTTGAATGTTGTGCATTTAGGGTCTACTTTATATTTTCATTTTATTTAAGACCTACAGATTAATGCCAAACTCCAATGCATTCTTTTTCTTTGTTGAATGACACCCTTGATCATTATTCCACTTTCAAGGATCCTCCTCCCGGGGGCTTTGTCATTAGCAAGCATGGCTTTACAATATATGGTGGAAGGAATAGTTCCAGGTCATTACACGAGTGTGCTCTGTGCAAAATTTAGAACATCCACGGCTAGACAAGACCAGAAAAGTAAGATGACACCACACATTACATAAATGGATACCTGAAAGAAAAAAAAAAATATTGGTTGAGTTTAGGAAGGCTGGGTAGGGTGTAGGGGTGCTACTAAAGCATAGGTCTGGGTAATAAAAGAAACAAAAACAAACATATTCAGTACACGTCTCTAATACACCTACATGAGCAGAACGATAAAAGCTGATACTTCCAGACATCTAGTGAGCTCCTGACTTCCTGTAGTGAGCTGACAACCCTGCCTGTGCTAATTTGAAATATTAAAAAGTGTTGTCAGCCTTACTTACTTTGTCCCCCACTGGAATATCGTATAGGGATAATGTTTGATTGGTTCACCCTTTTTTTAAATTATTTTTGCATTAGTACATCAGTGCCCAACTTCATATGACTTTCATATGATTTGCCTGCCATAGTTTTCAATAGGATTCCAGATTTTTGGAGCAAGATTGGCTTGCAAACCAAATCCAGGGAGATTTGCTCATCCCTACTACAAAAGATCACTTCCTTTCCTATTCCCTATACCATAAGGTTGGGGTAAATGGGGACTAGAGGGCTAAAGCTCAGACAGGGCTGACAACACAGCCTGGAAATTGGGTGCAGGGAAGTTTGACAGATCACTAGAGGAAGTAAGGAGACTCCTGGCAGGATCACCAGCTACATGCAGGGTTTTAAACTGCAGAACATGGAGAGTGAATGTATTGCAGAAATGTGCTGAATATATTTTTTTATTTCTGCCCTGACATACATTTTAAGCTAGAAATGTGCTTTATTAAAAGCTGCTGGATGGATTCCAAAAATGTATGTCCAGCTTTGGGCGCCAAGTTCCCATCATTAGGCCGTGTGACCGGAGGCCGTATTGCACTAAGGCAACTCGAGAGCACCTATTAACACAATGGCTGTGCGGTGAAGAGGCCAGGTGATTATTCCTTATCAGGTTGTCAAGGAAATGTAGCGATTGTTTGGCTCAGTGGTTTGTCCACTGTCAACAAACACTTATCGTCCCATTGACTTCTCGGATGACCAGATGGCGGTGCACGAGCCCTCTGCGACAAAGCGCGGGAACCTCAGAAAAAAAACTTCAGTCACTGAATGCCCAGCCTTTATTTGTTCATTTTTTAACTCCTTCCGTGAAAGGTTAAAGATTACAGAGATAATTGGCAATAAATGCGTAGCCTTCGGTGACTTTTGACCGAGAGCCATAACTGGGCTTTGGTATGCTGCGAATGTACATTAGTCGAGGTGACGGGACCATCGCATGGATTGTTTTCAATGTACATGGACTGTTTTATTGGCATTGTAAAAGTGACGTTCTCTTCTCTCGTCTGCGAGCAACTAATGAATGTAAGATGAATCCACAGCTTTGACGGTTAAATAACTGGATGAAACACGTATAGGGACCGCAATACTGGTCAAAGACTGGAAAGAAATGCAAATAATGTTTGGAGCCATCCTACCTGCTGCTAAATGGCTGACAACATAAATCATATTCTTGAGGCTAAACTCTAAGTAAATACACATAAAACACATGTGATGTCTTAACTGTAGAGGAATTTGCATTTCTGTCAATCCAGTCCTGAAGATTCACGCACCAAGAATGGCCAGTCTGGTGACTTTTCTCTACTGCAGTTATGCAACAGAAATGAAGTCAAGTCCTAACATTATACTGGGCGATAAAGTCAACTTCTGGTCAACAGGTTCACTGCTTGCACATGTGAATGCATGACACTTGATTGGCCTTTAGTGAGGCTCCTCCCTCTCCTGATCTGTGTGTCCTTGTGCTGAGAGTAATGGGCCTGAAATGAAGCTAAATGTAAGTATTTATCATATATGTAAAATACATTTATTGATTTTTCTTGCATTACAATCTGCCCGAATATAAGCTTTAGCAGAAACCTATTGGGAGAGAAGAACAGAGCAGGCCAGAGGTTCCTTCTAAAAATGCTAGTTGCCTTCTTCTGACACTCCTGATCTGTTGTTACCGTTTTGCTTGCATGTCTCCCTCAATGCCCGCCGCTTGCCCCTCAGTGGGTGCTTACAAGACGGTGCAGGTACATGACCATGCACAACACTTTATACCAATCCCCAGGGTTATGCACATGTGCACACTAGAAGGCACATATAACTTAGTGCATTAACAAATGTGCTCATGCACACGCCAAACATGCAATAGGAGGACAAATCAAGTTTCCTAAATACCGGCAGAAGTTGCTGGATCCTCAGCATGTTTGAACACCATTCTGCCTGTCTGATTTTCTGGATTCTGACCTTGACCTGACCCTGATCATGACTTGTCTCTAGTTGCCTCCTCCCCTGACCTCAGCCTTTTGAATGACTTGGCCTCTGCTTGCCATGTTGGCCTCTGCTAGCCCGGGTCTGTTGCCACCTGCTATTTCCACACCAATGATGTCTGATCGCGATAGCCTTTAGTAATGAGAACCTATGAGCCGTGACTTGGTGACTTCCTTGCAGCAAGGTAGTCTGGTGGCCACTAGGGTTGGGATGCTCTTGTGAAGACCAGAAGCCACTTAGATCCCTACCCCAGCTAATCCCATGTTACATGCCGGGAGGCAACCTCTAGCATATGTTTATGTTTGGGGTCATTGGCATACAAAATATGGGTCACCACAAAAGTCAAACAGTTGTCATTTTTAGAAAAAAATCAAAAATGGTTGCCACATTGTTTCTTCGGGTTTACTTTAAACTGACCATGCACGGTGTGTAAGAAGCCTGCACCTATACAGTCATCACACTCCCCTCTGTCTGATTTACCCCTAAAGCCTCCCAAAAAGCCCAATAAGATACCACCAATCAGTGGTAGTATAAGGATAAATATTCGGCCCACACCTCATTTGATTTTGGGGGGTAGGTGTATCTCATATCTGAAGTGGGTGGATGGGAGTGTTGGCAAAGTAGGAGCAGGTGCCTTATGGTGTTTGCATAATAGTTTTATTACTATTTGCTTTAGGAGCTTAACATTCTTCACACTTTGTGTCACTGCCCCGTCCCCACAGAGTACCTGAACTGGATGTCACTGCATTAGTGATGCCCTCCAATCCATTCATATGAGGCCACTTGCATGAACCACTTGACATTTTGGTTTGATTAAAAATAAAAAAACACTTTCCTAAGTGACCATAACAATAAATCCATCTCTTATCTTTAATGTGACCTGTTATCACTCAAACCCAAATACTTCTTAGTGAACTTAACAAGATTCTAAAGTATCAGTGGTGCCAAAGTGCAGACAACCTGTGGTGCCTGAATGAACCCCATGAATGACTTCAGATCAGTCCATGTGGAGCTCTTCTGAATTCTGGGACCAGGCTAGGTCATGCATCCTTCAATCTACCCATATCAAGGTTTATCCATTCTCCCCTTACCTGCACCAAAATGCTCTCCATTTAGCTCCTATTCCACCTAACTGTATACTTAAACCTTAACCTTTGGCTCTTACCTATCTCTAAGCTAACCCCATCACAAACCTAACCTGGCTTATCTTATTGGCAGCCTGAAAAAGAGCTCTAAGCTGTCACCTGTCCAGGTAAAAGAGGACCCTCATGTTTGCCATGCTTGTGCCACATCCATGCTGTACCACCTGTTTGTTCTGAAGTACAGTGCTTGCTCCTTACTACTCCTCTTTACTCAATGTCATCTTCACTGTTCTATATAAAGCTCTATAGGAATGTCAGGGATGTCACGGATGGTTTTTGTGGTATAACAGTAGATGAAGAGTGTGTCATATTCACTGCCACTCCAGCGTTCCAGTACCAGGTTGCTTCCATGATCCACAGCCAAGCGTCTTCCTTCAGGTTAGGGGACATCCTCTTTGAAGCTTGCTCCTATATAGACTAGTAGTGCTGCTTGACAGTTGTGACTTCCCCTATGGCTCTTGTAAACCTGTTCTCATTTTGGGAACTTAATGGCTTCTGTGATCCCCAATGCCACCAGTGACCCCTATGTGTTCTGTGTCCCCAGTGTCTCCTGTGATCCTCAATGCCACCTGTGACCCCAATGAGTTATATGACCTCAGTGCTTCCTGTGATCACCAATGCCACCTGTAACCCCATTGTGTTCTATTACCCTAGTGCCTTCTGTGATCCCCAATGCCACATGAAACCCCAGTGTGTTCTATGACCCCAATACTACCTGTGACCTCAGTGCCTCCTCTGATCTCCAATGCTACCTGTGACCCCCGTGCCTCCGGTAAATCCCAATGCCCCCTGTAACCTCAATGTGTCCTGTGACACCAGTGACTCCTGTAACCCCCAATGCCACCTGTGACCCCTATGTGTTCTGTGACCCCAGTGCTTCCTGTGATCCCCAATGCCACCTGTGACCCCAATGGGTTATATGACCTCACTGCTTCCTGTGATCCCCAATGCCACCTGTGACCCCAATGAGTTATATGACCTCAGTGCTTCCTGTGATCACCAATGCCACCTGTAACCCCATTGTGTTCTATTACCCTAGTGCCTTCTGTGATCCCCAATGCCACATGAAACCCCAGTGTGTTCTATGACCCCAATACTACCTGTGACCTCAGTGCCTCCTCTGATCTCCAATGCTACCTGTGACCCCCGTGCCTCCGGTAAATCCCAATGCCCCCTGTAACCTCAATGTGTCCTGTGACACCAGTGACTCCTGTGACCCCCAATGCCACCTGTGACCCCTGTGCTTCCTTGGATCCCCAATGCCACCCGTGACCCCAATGGGTTATATGATCTCAGTGCCTTCTGTGATCCCCAACCCCAGTGTGATCCCCAACCCCAGTGTGTTCTATGACCCCAATACTACCTGTGATCTCAGTGCCTCCTCTGATCTCCAATGCTACCTGTGAACCCCGTGCCTCCGGTGAATCCCAATGTCCTTTGTAACCTCAATGTGTCCTGTGATGCCAGTGACCCCTGTGAACCCCAATGCCACCTGTAACCCCAATGTGTTCTGTGACCCCAGTGCCTCCTGTGACCACCTATGCCACCTGTGATCCCCAATGCCACCTGTAACCTTATTGTTCTCTATTACCCTAGTGCCTCCTGTGAACCCCAATACCACCTGTGACCCCAATGTGTTTTGTGCCCCCAGTGCCTCCTATGAACCCCAATACAACCTGTAACCCCAGTGTGTTTCTTGACTCCAGTGTCCTCTGTGACCTGTAACTCCAATGACCTCATATCCTTCATTCTCCTGTGTTCCCACACATACTTACATGCTGATTCTCTTGTTACCTATTCTTGCCTGTTCCTGACTCTGCTGGCTTCTGGTTCCCACCTTTGACTTGTCCCTGGTTCTGTGATTGTTGGCTGCGCCTGCTCCAATTTGGGCAAGGTGGGCAACATAGAAGTCATCTGCAAGTCATTCACTTTCTGTAGTGTGTTCTGGTGAACACCAGTGACTGCTTTAGATATGTACACACGCTAGATAATTGTGATTGCCTCAGGTGAAAATATAGCATGTGTTCACTAGTCTCCCCACGTCATTTGGTGAGACACAGTGGCTAACCACTATGACAGCTATCATTTCCTATGGGGCAAAAACGCAGCGGGGAGCCTCCTGCTCGTCCTCCCCTCTCATCTCCATAGAACTTGTTCATTCTACTGTCACAGAACATTATCACAGAAGATAGAAATTTGCTGTCTGTATACAGCTTTACACTCCATGCCTAAACCACTCCTCCCCAAACTACATTCTAAAGCACCCGCAACCTGGATAAAACTGATAACAGAAGGATCTATGCATACAGACAACAGCAATCTAATTTACTATGCTTCAGCAAGTCAGAAAATATTGAAAGTTAATGAAAACACCATTACAGCTCCCACGGGACATCAGAAGCACGCAAAATGCAGCCAAGGTATGTTAACGGACAATTCTGCATTTCCATTTCCATTTGATGGCACCTGAGCCATCAAAACCGGACATTAATGAAAAGGTTGGGGTTTCCGATCTGTGCGCAAGGCCAACCTTTTCCTTTTTTTACCCAAGGAAAGGTGGAAGTACTTGAGAGCAAAGAGATGACACAATTTAATAAAGGCAACAATAAAAAATCCATTGTCTGTAGCTTTTTTTTTTTCTCTCCCTCCCTCTCTCTCTCTTTGCTTTAACTCAATTTATTTTTCATTTTGTGGACAAGAGATTTACCCCTTGGTATTAGTTTATGATTTTGCTGAGAGAATTACCCAACGTTCACACTCAAAATAGGAAAAAAATTATTTTTATTATTTATTTTGGGGCCCTGCCTTACCTAGAAACAAAACTGAGTCAAATCACTTCAATACCACTGTGTTTTTTCATTACAAAGTTATTACATGGAGAAATTACTGCAAATTATCCGAAATGAATGGAAATTATGAGGTTTAAATTCCCCAGGTTACGACAGCCACGGCGCTGAAAATTTCGTTTGTCATCTTGCTGAACATAATTGCTACAACAAAATTTCTCCCATTTTACAATCGCGGCATAACTTATTTATACCGCTCTTGTAATTTTACATCAATAAGATGCGCGGGAAGGGTGCACAGGTGGTAACGGGCAAAAAAAAAAACGAGCGTTTTCAGACGGGTTCAGGTGGCGCCGTTGGCTTAAGAACTCATTTTGACAATGAGCAAGAGATTTGCCTCGAGAGAGATCTATAACTGGAATAGGTATGAGTCTTCGCTGATCGAATCCCTGGGAAGACTGCTAAAGATTCATATCAATGCGTCTTAAAGAGCAATTACGGGGAAGACGTTAGGACAATTTGTAAACCGGTAATGACTGGAGGTCAAAGATTCACCCACGGAGTCACTTTTTGTAGCAGAACCCCTGCTATACTTACTATATCCACAGTTCTTATTATATTAGCATGGTGGTCTGCAGAAATATTGCTTCCTACATTGCTGGGAAGAATGTCACCCTTACAGATATCAAAAAAGATTTTTGGGGGTCACTTAGACTGACCTGAGATGTACAAATTGCTCATTGCTCAAGGAAACCCTAGCAACCTCTGGAGGAACTCTTTGGTTCCATGGAACCTTGGTAGAACACTGTCCTGAAACATGGGTTAGGTAACCATCTAAACCAACCCTTCTGAACTCAAAGAGGTTCTCCGCGAGCTGTCTCCTCCAACATTATCATTGCAGTGCAGTTCATGTGCTGCAATGAGCATGTTGGAAGAGAAAGCCGAGATAAGCTCATCAGATAGATTGGGTCTTCTTCACTATCCATTAGCAAGCTGAGGGAGGAACCAGACTTTTATTGTTACCGTACTGCACCAGAGAAGAAATCCTTTGCCAAGCATAACAACTTCTATATATGTTTTACACAAATGTGTATTTAGCTGTTTGCTTAACCCCCCCCCCCCCGACGTTCTAATTCTGTCCGTATTTTTATGCCAAAATTGGTACATTGTTTTGCATGGAAATTTATTTTAAATTGTAGGTCTATAATTCTTAGGCATAACTCACCGAAATATGTCCAATATTTAATAAATGTAATAATAAACTTTAAATAAAAAAACACAAAAATCTTAAAAAGGGTGCATAAAAATACTGAAACCTATAATATAACTGTACAGTATATAAATAATATAATGATTACTTTGTATCCAAAACAAAATAATCTGAATTTGGATGCAAGGAACTCCCAGGGAACGTCAGTGATCTCGCTGGCTGAAGATTGAAGGAAAAGGACGGGCAGGATGCCGGAGAACGCCGATGGGACCAGGTAAGTGTTTTTTTTTATGTTTTTAGCGGTAACCCCGAGCCACACTTGGGGTTACCGCTTTTAGCATGTTTTTTTTTACCCCGAGCCACACTCAGGTTTGGTTTGGTATGGGTTAAAATTGACGCCACTATCTTTTTCCTTCTTCTCTTTCTACTTTCGCTCTATGGTCATCTTGATTGGCTGAGCTGAGATGACGTAACTCTCGTGCAGGCATGCAGGAGTTCATTTAGTCCCTGCAGCTGCAGGAGAAGTCAGGACGTGTCGGATATTCCAGTGTCCTATGCTGAGTTGGTGATCAGGCATGTAAGAATGCTACATTTTAAAAGCAGAAAGCTTTATTTGTGAGTTTTTGAATTCTTTTTTTTTTAATGACCTTGGTATAATAATGCAATGAATATGTATGTGTTGAAAAATTTGCAGACTAGTTTATGACTCAGAAGCAGCCCAATATAGAAGTGGATGTTCTGCTTTAATATATATTTTTAACTCATGCCCGAAAATAAAAAAAGTGCCATTCTGCAAATGTTTTTCTCCCGCTTTTCCTGATTAGCATGGCCTTTCGCTGTTTATACCCCACTTTGCATAGCCCGGGTGGGCCTCCTGGCAGAGCCTGTAAGGTTCTCATTACAACACTGCTAAGTACTAGGTAAAATATTTATCCCAAGCTTTAGAATAAAGCCTTGGTCCGTTTCCTTTGCTTATGCAATTCTTCCACTGGTCTTTTGGTGAAGTTCAGTGTTTATTTTTATCAGATGTGGTATGCAGCGGACCGGCCCCAGTCTGCGCTCTCATTTTTTTGCAGCGGCCCTTTTCTTCCAGCCCTGTAAATCTCTGGAACGCTACCATAAATCATACAAATTGTAGAAAAATATTGACTGTACGGTTATGAATTCTTGAACGCTTTTACGAAGTGTTGTGTGCCGGCCGTGACCCCGATCCATACTTGGGGGAATGGGAAGGAGGGACAATGAAGGTGACCTTTGTACACCCTCTGATGAATTTACCAGGTCCTCTATGGAGATCCAGAAGGGATCCAACCCAACCATAAATCTAACTCTGCAAAGGCCATGTGGCCAGAGTTTTCAGGAAGAAGGTGAAAAAGATAAATGAAGTGACATCCTACAGGGTCCATAACCTGCATACCTTTACCAGACGGCCCGAATACCTTTTTACACCCTCTGTGCTATGTTCCTGACCTATCAGCATTTTCTATGGGGCTCTTAGTAATAATCTCAAGAACCTGACATGTTATACTTGGCCATGATGGACTTCTGGACTTTACAAGTAATAAGTAACGCATACCTTTGCTGCCTGGGTCACAAATTCATGAGTCATTGAAGCTAAGATATCCTTCTTTAAAAGTGTAAAGAAGAGCTGAATACCATTAGAAGGAAATGTTAACCCAGAATTATTGCAAAGCTATACATATAGATTTCAGGCTGACAGATCACAGAGAATAAATATATGAATATATATATATATATATATATATATATATATATATATATATATATAATATGCTTGGTTGGTATTTTTATCTTTGCAGTTCTGTGCAGCTCTTACTCACTGCACAAGGGAGGGAACTTGATTTTACTCTAGTTTTACTTTTGCCTATGGGTCTCCTTCCCAAATCGCAAGATTGGAACACTAATGAGCCCCATGACCTGAACCTGAAAGACTGGAACACTGTGATGTGGGTTGACATGTGGAGGTGCAAAGTGTACAAGGGCTCCTATACTTTCCACAGTCAATTCAGCAGGGAATGGTGGGGGGGGGGAACCAAATCCATTCTGCACAGAAGCCTATTGTTGGCTACATCATCCAGTGTACTGGGGAATAGTTATCCACCTTCTCCACTTTCATATTACACCTTGGTTAATTAATAGAATACTCCAAAAGCACCTTACCTTGTGCAAAATGCTATCAGGTACATGTTGCTCCTTCCATATCCAACCAGCAGACTAGGAATGTGTGCTGCTGTTGTGAAGGTCAAGCACTTGGCTGTCCAAAAACATGCCTAGATCATAAAACCAGCTGCAAAGATCTTCAAGCTCTTGGCAGGTAAAGCAGTTCCTAGATACGTATTTGGGTATTTTGCCTGGAATGCAGCTTTATTACTAGTAGTGTGAAAAGCACGTAGCAAGGGTAAAACCTGGCAAGATTCCTAAATCGGAGTGCGTGTGGGCGTGTGGAAGCATTATTCCTATTTGCAATGTTTGGAAGATGCAACAATTAGAATGACAAAGTCTGTATGTAAATAAATCCTGACGTGCATGTTTATTTATTCTATCAATGCCATTGTGTTCACTTCCAAAAACCACATGACAAAAGTGTGGATCTAGGTCGGACTATAAAAATAGTCTTATATGACCACACACAGCAAGCTGCATTGTTCAGCATGTTAGGTGCCATAGTACGCTATAGTGCCATGGATTGTCATTTGCAGCCCAATGCATTAAACCAATGCAGCTCACCATACTGTACAATATGGCACTGCTTTGCATTCTGGTGCATGACGTTGGAAAGAAATGGTGCCTCTTGTGCATTAACGTGCGACATAATGAGCCTGATTTGTAGAGCTTTCCACAACCTGAGATAGACTATCATGGGGGACCTAGGTGATCCACCAAACCTGAATTGAATTTTCTAAAAAATATTGGTATTAGTTGGCCATAGTTTTCAATCTTTGACCAAATCCATTCCAATTTTGCTGGATCACCCAGGTCCTTCCATGGTAGTCTGCAGTCTCAAGGAACTTTAATAAATCAGACCCAATGCTCATTAGGACATCGGGTTGGGTAAGTCTGAATGGGTCCTAAACTGAAATTAATCATAAAGGGTTATAAATGACCTTCATCATAATCCCTGATCCATAAATCTAGCACAGCAACACCATTTTAATAAAGACAAATGGTCCAACAATCAGATTCTGGATGAGACTGCACATTTTGGTGTATACATGTAGATTAACTGTACCCAAAATTTGTATGGCACAATTTCCCCAAAGTGTGAAAGATTTCTTCATCCATAAACGTCATGTTCTATAAAAAGTTTTTGACATCAGCAATGCACCCCAGATTGTTGCTTTAGGGTCCATTTTTAGGAATAATTAACAGAAGTGATACAGTATGATAGGTAAAAATTATTTGCAGGTAACATTGGGTTTTTAATTTTCTGTTTCTTTAAGTCCTTTGGCAACTGTATGGGCATCTGATTCTTCTGCTGGAGAATGTGAGCTAAATGATGGATCCTGAGTCCTCTTTGGCCCCTTGGTACTCATATGGATATATTTATGGATATAAAAGTTGGTCTACCCAGTAGCAGGGTGGCACCTAACAATGTAAATCTAATTCCACCGAATTTCAAGGCTTATTAGCTGACATTTTCCTCTAGGCCAAAACTGCCCACACATAAGGAAATTCAAAATGGCTTCCAAAAACAAATGTCAAGCCTTCCAGTAATACCTTCCTGGCCTTTGTATTAGTACTAAGCTTCGGCCAAGATGCCTGTTGACATTTCACCTTCTTGGCACACAAATCTGTGGAAGCCTAGAAGATTTAGCTAGAAAGAAAGCTTTGTGAGCCCCTGAGACCCCCATAAATTCAGTTTGTGGGAACAATTCTATAGAGGGCCTGTTGTTTTGAACATTGCAATGTAATTCTTTTGCTGCCTTTGGCTTACCGGCCACCGGGAAAAACAACAAGGGGCCTCGGAAATTACGAAACCCCAAACTTTCTCCAGCAAGCCGACTTTATCCATGAAGTTATCCCACAAAAACTACAGCCACGGCTTTATCCCTTCATGTTATTTGCATGTCCGAGCCCTTCCTGCATGGCTGCAGCAGACTGTGCTAGCACTTTATAAATAAACATAGCTCTGGATTTCTACGTCTGCAAACTGGAACCACATGAAACGGCCATAAGAAAATAAATACTAAGGCTATAGCTTCTCCAGTGCGACTGGTGCAAATTACCCAAATTACCTGGCCCGCAAATGTCGTTTCTCAACATTGTTTGAAATGATGTTTCCAACAGCTGTAGCGTAACGCCACCCATATATTACTTGCTTGGGGCGCTTAACCCTTTCCCTACAAAATTCAATGGCAAGAAGCTAAAATGCAAACAAGCAAGTTGTGTCGGCTTTTTCACCTTTATGGGACTGATCAGTATAGGGACCACCCATCAGAAACGGATTTTCTTGGTAAGGTCAATTATGCTACATAAAGTATACCTGTAACACTCCCAGTTATTATATCTCATAGAGATCACAATATCTCCCTTACAATGCCTTCATCTGCTTGTCTTTCCAGGTGTTACAGTGCCAATAGGGTATCCTCCACGGTCAGCATCTATTCCCTAGACTTCAATGCTAGTTCCGAGGTGACACAATTGTGCAAATCCTGGTGTCCGTGCAGTAGAGTTCACAATTATCCCATACAGATCTGCTCCTGTTGCGAGCTCCCATCTAGTGACTGGTGACAAAGTTGTAATGTTGCAGTCTGATCACCAGGTTGAAAGATAGAGAAAATGCTTTCTCCTGCCTGCAGCAGACTGATGGAATTATCCTAGCCTAGGCAAAGTCACTGGATTGGAACGAAAGAATATAACATGATAAAAAAGTAGATTTTTCTTTAAACCAAAACATGGCGGATCAATAGGTATTTGTTTCCTATTCCTCCTTTTATTTATTCCTCTTAATCTTAACGTATCAATATGTCTGGGTATTTAGGTGGTATTGCCAGCGAATGCCCCAAGTTGGGACTGAAACTGAGAATTCATAGAAAATTGTGCTTACAAAACAGGGATTGGCTAAGAAAGTTTTCAAGGACATAAAAAATGTGAACAGACTTCCTGCGATCTTTAGGACTGGTTGTCCTTAAGCCCCATACAGACGTCAGAAAGATGTCAGGTTACTGTTGTTGCAAACAATCTTTTATGATCCTTTCCAGTGACAGATGAGCACGCAACTCCGTTCTGTTCTATAGAAAGGGGAGGGAGGAAGATGAGTAAGCAGCACCCTGCTGTGCTGTCTTCTATATGAAAGCACAACAGTCATTCCCACTCAGTCATTTATCAATCCGCTAGGGAGGATTGATAAATGGCACTGGGGGACCACTGTACACATGTCTGATGTTCAACCGAAATGACCACGATGATTGGTCTCAGGGGACAATCATCTGTCATGTATACGTAGCTTTAAACTGTCTTTAGTAAGCCAGACAAAGTGAGCAAAAGGCAAGCAGATGGCAAAGAAGTGGTCACCATCATTGCCTGTAACTCACTCGTTTTCCCATTATTGACTTACCATGCTCTATGGCCATCTTACTGGAGGAGCAGGGCATGCTTCTCATGTCAGAACTGATGACAGGTGGAGGGAAAAGCAGAAAAGGCATAGATCTATGGATGAATATAGAAAAAGCTGGGAGATCTTTGCACTGCAAGTCCTCAGGTACAGCTTCCACTCCAGCAAGGAGAACTTTAAGCAGCACAGCAATAACCACCAAATCTGGTGAGCCCTGAAATCAAAGGGTCAGCCTTAGGTTATTACACACTTCAGATATACAGCTAGAAGGCGTTAGAGTGCCTGGGCACAGGGGGTGCCCTATGTTTTTAGGAAAAGAAAAAAGTTAAAGCAAAATTAAAGCTCAACTTCAGGCAAGCCATATTTGCAGAACAGGACAGGTGATGCAAAAAGCATTCTTACCTGCCTGATCATAGAGGATAAATGGCAATCATGGCTTTCTTTGTACTTGCCAGGACTAAAAAGACTCCAGCACACCTGCACACGGGGTACGTCATCCCAGCCTGGCCAATCAAGACGACTGAAGGTGGCGGTGCCAAACATAGCAGCGTGTAGTTCTGCTTTAAGGGTACTTTATAGGCGCAATTTCTATTTCTGGATGTTTCTTTATAAAATAGAGCTTTACTCCTTGAGGTCAGACATGCTTAAAGTTGCCAAGGGTCTCCACCATTAGATGTGGCATTTCTTCATCTCTAATGCATGCTCAGTGAAAGCGTATTCCATTGAGGTCAGTGGGTTATGCCGGTCTCTCTGGTAACAAAGGGTTAATACATATGCATTCTTTATTCTTTGCTGAGGTAGGGGCAGAGCAGAAGTCTCTTTGTAATCATACCTATATTACCCTGTCATATGCATTAACTCAGACAGCCCTTATGCGCAATACATAAAATTGCTGTCATTTTACACCCCTTTTGTCTTCTTACATTCTCATGAAGATGTGAGGCATCAGTGTCTATCTCCATCTCTTATTTTTTTTTTTTTACTTCCTTGATGTGCTTCCTTTAAACTTTTCTGCATATAAGTGAAGAGTGTTTATATTCAAATAGCGGCTGGGAAATCTTCATTTTGTGCTGCTCTAAGTCTCTAAACCATTTGCGGGGAATCGCCGTAACCACTTTGTTCCACTTTGCCTGCTGTTCTGTAGGTGATTCGTGTATGTGATGTGTATGAGATATTAAACTAACAGAGGTAAGATTACGAATACATCCGCGCTGCAAATTGCAGCCTACCCATTACGTGAGACAAAAGACGCCAATTACAGATTCTTATTATGTGATAGCGCATAGACGGTATTTAGACGTGATTGGAGCTAAACGCTTGTGTGTGTACACAGGGCGAGCAAAATAGAGACCCGAAATGAGAGGGATTAGAAAATACACCCTGACCCGAGACTCTGCGCCAATAACATGTCCATAAAGCCAACTGGTAAAGACGCCGACTTGTAAAATCCCATTGACGAAGAGCTCTGGGCTCAATGAAAACTCCTCAATTGGCCAAGGTGGTTGGAGGTCCAACAAAAATGGAAACCTTAACCCCACCCGGGTGGATCAAAGGTGTTGTTATTAAACGTTTTCAACTTCTTTTTGCTTCTTACTTTTCTATCTAGATGCCTTCGCCCTTGTCCTAGCTTCACATCATTGAACTGGACCATGGAACAGGATGCACCTGACCTTTCCAACCATTGAACGGGACTGCAACATTCAAGACGGTCCCTGGTTGACTCCACCAAAGGAGCTTTTATGACAACGCAGGATCACAATCAGGAGATGGTTTTCTCTTTATAAAAAGAAGAGTCTGATGGAAGACCTTCATGGAGGGTCAGACAACTTTTAAACTGCCATTAATGTCCTAAATCTGAAATTTTGATGGTTGTGTTTCAATCAGGATTATTGAATTTTGGGTAAACTCTGCAATACTCACCTGTCCTCGTTTCTTGCAAGATCATAGTCCATTTTGATAGACCGGGCCAAAGTAACTCCTACGCAGGTGTACTAGAGTTCATTCATCCCCAGAACACTTAGGGGAAGCCGGGGTTGCCGGATTTTCTGGCAACCAAAGCTGATGTTGCACATGCACAGCTCGGCTTTTTGCCGGATACCCTGAGCAATAAGGCGGGTTGGATGGATCATTGTAGTAGGGACATCACCTGTTTCCTTCCTTAATAATGACCGGCCCGATTGTGTATTCCTAAAAAAGGAAGTTTAGTTTACTCAAGTTCAATCAAGCATGGAGCAATCAGAGAGGTTATCAATCAAAAGTACTCAAGCTAAGTCATGTGTGTGCACATCTAATAAATCCAACTGGAAATCCAATGGTTTTCTTTAAGAAAACAAATAGAAGGGCAGAGTATAGTACACATTGGTTTTGCAAATCCCGACCAATCCTTTTCAGATCAGATCAGAACATTGATCGGGGCCAATGGTCGAGCACAAAACTAGCAGCCAATTTGCTCATGTATACTGGTCCTAACAATGTTGTCTCTGGAGAAGAGAAGGTCACTTATATCCAAACCCACCGATCTCTTTACCAGGAATAATTTGTTGTCCCTGATTTAAAATCTGAGTGATCCGGAGACTTGCTGTGTACCTAGCCTGACATTAAAAGTCACAACATGCTAAGCAGGACTGGCCACACACAGTTGCTATTTTCCTAAACCTTTTCAATATGTAAAGGATTTCTAGATATATGGAGAGCAACAAACAATATATATTTTTTCTCCAAAAGTGTTGTCATCATTACACATTAGTTATATAGCGCTAACATATTATGCAGCGCTATACAAAGTCCATAACCATGTCACTAGCTATCCCCCAAAGGAGCTCACAATCTAATGTCCCCACCATAGACATATCTCATTAACACAATCTAAGGTCAATTTTGGGGGGAAGCCAAATAACTTAACTTCATGTTTTTGGAATGTGGGAGGAAACCGATGTAAGCCCACACAAACACGGGAAGATCTTGCAAACTCCATGCAGATAGTGTCCTGGCTAAGATTCGAACCTGGGACCTAGCACTGCAAAAGAGTGCTAACCACTGAGCCAACATGCTTCCTATTGAACCCATATTTAAAAAATTTGTAAAATTTTGGATGAATCTTGGAAGAAAACATTTAAAAAAAAGTGAAAATACAAGTGATATAATTCAATGTGGTGGACAAGGTAAAGACTGGCTAAGCTGGCTGGTAAAATAGAAAATGGGCACCACGCCCATTTACCGAGGGCAATTGTCAGGGGATGATTGCCTATTTAAGGAAAAGCAATTGGGTAAATGAGCTTTCTAGTTCCAAGTTGCCCATCCTTTCCTCCCCCAGCAAAGTTTTGACCAGAAGGCTTAAGTAGGCTTTGGAGGTTACAAAGCATGGACTACTCCTACTCTCAGCCTCCCGTAAGTGGCTTTACTCCAGAAATCAGATTGGGAGGGGGAAATTTACCACTCTGAGCCAAGCCAAGACTCAGCCGGTCAAACTCAGGGAACATGATGACACTACGAAAAGAACAGAGATGATCCAGGAACTGTACAATGACTAACTATGGAAGGTTCTAGATCAGGTTGTAATGTCGTTTTGTCCAAACGGAGGTTTAAGAATTGGCTGTAGAAATTTCTTGACCACGAGATTAGCTGCACAGAGCTATAGTAATATTTATTTATGTGTATTGAGTTTGCCGAGTTTTCAAACCAGGGTTCTGTAGAACCAGGAATCAGAGAAATTAGGGCTTCCTTAAGCAATGAGCAGTGTGTGCCTCTCAGGTCAGTATAGGTGACACCGATGACCTTTTCGGTGACATTCTTCCCAATGGCTAGCAATGTAAGAGGCATTCTTCCCACTGACCACCACACTAATGTATTGTGAGCTGTGATTATAGTAATTAAAGATGGGGGTCACTGAAGACCTGAAAGTTATTTCAAGGGTTCCTCTCTATTAAGAATGTTGAGAGGCTACTTTAAAGTCAGATATGTTCCTTGAATGCTTAGAAGAGGATGTACAAGGGAATGAATCTATATTTCCCTAGGGCATTCAGCATTGACCTGAACTGATGGGTTCTGTATATCACACGTCTGTACTCCACCACTATGTATTTTATGCTTATGGCCCTGTAGCAGGACGTCGCTACGATGTATCTCCGGGGTCAAGCAGTAGAAATTGACATTGACGAGGTTCATTAACCCCACAGCGTAGACCTTTCCATCATTTCCAGGCTAACATACTCCATTATATGGGACAGGTAAGGTGATTTATTATGAGAGGCAATGAGCCAACAGGATAACGTTATCAATGGCTCTCGCAATTGTTATTATGATCATTTTCCTTTATTTTCCTACAACATACAAAGCAAAAACAATGCAAAAAAAATCAACACTCACATTGTCTGTTATGTGTCAACAAGACATGATAAGGAAATATTTCATAGGAGCTGCAGTCATGGTGGTCTTGGTGGTCATGGTGGTCTTCCCATGATAGGATCCTGTGTGCATTCCCTACCAGAAGCCCTCTTTACGTGGAGCTTGTGAGCTCTTCTTGTATCTCTGGGTTTTCTTTGGTTCTGTCCTAACACTCATTACCGTATTGATTGGCTTCCATCCAATCGCAGGCTCTACTACATGAGTATCTCTCTGTATATCACTGGAGTTTAGGCTTTTTAGGAGCAAGGATTGGGGCCATTTTTGGTTCAGCTACCATAAAGGGAACATGAACCCTCCCTGCAACACTAACCCTCCATACTCCTTGTTACCCCAACACTAATGCATCTGCTAAACTCAACACTAACCCTCAATATAACCTTAACCCCCGACCCTTTAATCTTAATCTTATATCTCCAACTCTAATCCCTTCTGTACACCTGGTACTCTTGTTCTCTGTAGCTCTCTCACTAACCGTCCCTATAACCCTAACATTAATTATAACCCTAACTTAATTCTGACTGTAACCCAAATATTGACCCTCCCTGTAATCCGAACATTCTCTAACCTCTAACAAATTTAACCTCACCCTTTCTGTAATACTACCCCCCCCCACATGACTCTAACTTTCTCTGTACACCTAATACTCTACCTCCCTGTTACCCTAACATTATACCTCCCTGTTCCTCCTCTAACCCTAACACTAACCCTCTCTGTTGTCCCAACACTAATGCTCCTTGTCGCCCCACGTTAATACATTAACGCTCTTTGTAACCCTAACACTAATGCTCCCTGTTGCCCCAACACCAACTCTCCTTGTTGCCCCAACATGTATGCTCCTTGTATCCTTAACACTATACTCCCCAACACTAACGCTCACTGTTGCCCCAACACTGACGCTCTCCTTTGCGCCAACACTAATGCTCCTTGTAGTCCTAACACTAAAGCTCCTTGTTGCCGCAACACTAACATTCCCTGTTGCCCCCACACTAATGCTCCTTGTAGCCCTAACACTAACACTCTGTTGCCCCAACACTAATCCTCCTTGTAGCCCTAACACTAAAGCTCCTTGTTGCCCCCACACTAATGCTCCTTGTAGCCATAACACTAACACTCCGTTGCCCCAACACTAATCCTCCTTGTAGCCCTAACACTAAAGCTCCTTGTTGCCCCAACACTAACATTCCCTGTTGCCCCCACACTAATGCTCCTTGTTGCCCCCACACTAACGTTCCCTGTTGCGCCAACACTAATGCTCCTTGAAGCCCTAACACTAACACTTCTTTGCCCCAACACTAATGCTCCTTGTAGCCCTAACATTAACGCTCCTTGTTGCCCCAACACTTATGTTTCTTGTAACCCTAACGCTCCTTGTATCCCTAACACTATACTCCCCTATCACCCTAATACTAATTTTCCCTGTCATCCTAACGCTAAGATTAAACATTAACACTCCCTGTTACCCTCTCTGTAAACCTAACACTACACCTCCCTAATACATCAACCCTCCTTGTCATCCTGAACCTTTCGGTAACACTAGGGGCAGGGCCACCATGAAAAATGTATGGGCCCCACACTAGGTACATTTCCTGGGCCCCCTCTGCCTTGTCTAAGTGTTCCAGCATTACAAATATTGATCTCTTTTTATAAGGTAGGGTACAGGAGAACCTCTTGCCTCCCCCAATGGCTGGCCATATTCAACTCATGGTGAGCTGCAGCCTTGTACCACGGGTTCATCTGCAATCCCAAACTCTCGCATTCAAGTCATTATGAGAGGTTGGGAATCTTTATTTTTTTGTGCACGACTACGGCAGGTTGTTTCATGGTGGCCGCCCTGTTCTTCTTCCGATTGCACCAGTTACCCCCGGCGCAGTTTGCTGTCAGTCGTGTTTTATCACCAGGAGTGTTAAAGGGCTCCAACCTACCTAACAAATTTGTTCTCACTCTCTCATACGATGCTTTTCATTGGACATGAAGCTCAATGCTGAAAGCTTTTACGTCTGGTCTGGAGCTGCCCTTTAACCAGCAGAAAAAATGGTAATAATCTCCATTACAAGACGTTCCAGGACTTACTGTACTGCCCCCCCGCATGGACTGTGAATACAATTTCCCCCCACCCCAGTCAGATTGCTCCGACATAGCACCCAATGGGGTGGCTGCTGGCGATCTAAAGATACGGTGCATTAACATTCAGATCTGTCCTTTTAATCCCTAAATGAGGATGGCGGCTTTGCGGGATAATTATGTTCTATATGGAACAATGCCGTAATCTGCAAACAGTTTGATTTTATGCAAGGAGTCGGGGGGGGGGGGGGGGGTGCAGGAATGTATTTTACATAATTGTTATTGGACTTGGAGGAGCAAGGAAACAAGGTAGAGCGCCGTGTTGTTATCTAGGAGTAATAATTCCGGGAAGTGGGCAATTACTGTAAATTTAAAGGGGATCAGCTCACGGCATCGATATAGTGCGTACGTTAACCTCCGGCGACACCGAGAGTCAGGGGGGTGCTGGGAAGGAAACCGGTGAATTAAAAGGAACCATGAATTAAATGAAGGTATTAGCTGTTTGCTTTGCTGCAATACCAGGGAGGTTTACGGTCTTTTAAATAAATCATGTTGACCAGAGTTTCTCAACCAGGGTTCTGTAGAACTTTAGGGTTCCGCCAGAGGTTCATTGAGCAGTTTGTGCCTCTCAGGTCAGTTTATGTGACACCAATGATCTTTTTGGCTATCTGTAAGGGTGACATTTTTCCAAAGGGCCAGCAATGTACGAGGAATTCTTCCCACTGACCACCATGCTAATATAATGTGATCCATGGATATAGTAATTATAGAAGGGGTTCCCTGAAGACCTAAAAGGTATTTGAAGGATTCTCCCATGGTAGAAATGCTGATGTGGACCATAAGGGCACCATCAATAGTTTGTTCTGTGATTACTGAAAAATTGTAAGATCATTGGAAATACCATTGGTGATGGCACCTGACTAGAGGGGCATATTGGGTATCAAGTGGACACAGTGATGGATATACAATAGGTGGGCATGGACTATAAAAAACTGACTTAGAACCCCAGTAGGGGTGGCGGAGGGTCCAGGGCACACTTTGCACCTCTCTATACCTCTTAACCTGGGCCAGATTGTGGTGGCTGGATGGAGGGTCAAAGCAAAGTGGCCGGTCTTGTGCGGTGTTCTTGGCATGCAGTCGTTAGTGACAATTAAAATGGCCCAAGGAAAGGCAACTGGTGCACCATTGGCCATCATTGTCACCCAGGGCTCAATGATGCGTAGGGGAGTGTAGCCCGTATGGGTCCAGTCCCAGAGATTGCTGATAACCTAATGGGAGCCATGAGAGGAAGAAGCCAGAATACACACACAGGGCATCAGAGGGCCTCCTATGGGGCCCTGTATCTGCAGACCACTCAGTGTGCCCAGGTTGGTAGCATTGTTGGCACCTCATTGATGCATGCCGAGGGGAGGGTTAACACTGTTGTACACATTTCTGTAAAACCCAATCATGGTCATTGGATAAAAAGTGCCAGGGCACACACAGGGCATCACAGTTTGCAGAGTGCCCATGCTGACCCCAGTCCACCAGCCTTCAATGGACATGTGAGCTTCCGAACTGGACCATGGAGCAATGAAAGAAGGTGGCCGGGTCTGATGAATTATTCTTTTCTTTGGGTCATGTGAAGGGATGAATGCACCATTTATATGGGCAGCCGAGGGTGGCATAGGCCAGGGGATCTATAGGACCTACTGCCAAGTTCTTGTTGCCAGGGACCATGGACACCTCTAGAGACCACGCCTTGAAGATGTTCCAGTGGCACAAAGGGGGCTTACACAATATTAAGCCTATTGTGCTCTAAAGAGAACCTGTCACCAGGCTATGCATTTCAACCTAAACTGTGCATTCAATGGAATTTATTGCATGTGTTCATCTTGCAGCCTCCCAAAGCCATCCAAAGCCCTGACACTGCTACTGCCACCATATTGGATGTCATTTCAGCAGCCCCATTGCACTCAGAGCTGTAATAAATTACATAAAAGATTAGGTGGGTGGGTGAGGGGAGGGACAGAGGAGCTGGGGCAGCACATTAAGTAATTAGACGCTCTCAGATTAGGTGAGGGCAATAACATGTAAGGAGTGAGGGGCATGCTAGGGAACTGACCAATCCTGGAGGAGTTCAATTTGCTAAGTTCAAAGGCAAGGAAATAAAATGCTGCAAGATAGCATACTTTGCTGTGCTGCTACACAAGTTGGTGACAGGGTCTCTTTAAAGTCAATTTTTTGAATGGACAAGGAGTGTGGCTTGTACTGCTGGTGTCCCCTTTAGGGGGATCAAACCTTGCTTGTTTTATAAAGGTTGTCACCAAAACAGGAAGTGAGGGGGAGCCATAAGAATTGAAGTAAATCTGTGCAGGTGATAACGATAGGAGGTGGAAAAAGAAGAAAACCATATTGGTCCATATTGTGTCCCATAAGCAGCCTCAGATAAGATGATTATGTTTGGCGCCCCCTAGGAGAAAACAGGGAATTACATCTATATTTATTATTTGCTAATAAAGCTCAAATACTAAAACATTCCAGGGGCATTAAAGTCTGCAAAGTGTTAGATTCTCCTTCCTGAAGCAGCCACAACCTGAATAGAGAAGCCAGGCCCCTGCCAGCATGATGGGGAGAAGGACCCTTGCACTGTGCAAGCAGGAGTCTCTCTGCAGAGGTCGGACACACCCCTGCTGAGTCATAGTTGGAGCTGACCAATCAGATGAAAGCATAATCTTTGCTGATTGCAAAGCTGTAGAGATTTATATCTAAAAAAAAACAACATGCTACAGAAAAACAAATCATGGGACTGTGCTAAAATAATGAGCTCTTTAAAAATGATTTCATTTTTTGATTTAAAGTATTTGCAAACCCACCCACTAAATCCTTGTATTTTTAATACTTTTAACAGCTTCTATTAAAACATAATACCTGGTGATCCTGCCATAAGGGTCCTTGCGCAGGCACTTTCTGTTATAAACTGACAACTCTATTTTCCTATCTTCCATTTGTGTTGTCACTAGAAGGATTTTCAGGAATTACTGACAGCAAACTGTGTCCTGGAAAATGGCAGCGCTGGGGTGAATGTATACAGCAAGTGGCTGCAAAGGGGCTGCATGAAGTCTGCATTAAAAAAAAATAAAAAGTGCAAAAAAAAAGAAAAAAAAATGAAAAGCAAAAAACTATAAATATATATAATAAAGTAAAATATATAATGATAATTTAAATAATAATATAAAATATATAATAACGTAAAATTAATATATATTAATATATATAATAATATTTTATGGTTTGCAGTTCTTTAAATTAGGGTAACGGCTACCTTGGTGTGGTCCCTTGCCGGGACGCTCACAGCCAATCAATGAACGTTATCCATTTCCTATTTTATTTCTTTAATTTATCGCCTCTTTAAATTGATTCGTTAATAAAATAAATTCTTCATCGCCGGCCAATCAATGACCGATCAATGTGTGGTCATCCTGCGGTTGTACGCTGCTCCTTGCCAGGTTGGTGGGTTTATTGAGCCCCCATCCAGAGCCGGCCAATGAGGGTGATTTGCTGCTTCCGGGGCTCGGTGCTGCTCGGTAGAGCAATGCCGGGAGGAAGCTCCTATCGATCTTTCATCCAGGAGACACCGATCTCAAATAGTCTAAAGGGGGAGCTGTGAGACCAGACATTCACCGCTCACCGCTAATGATCACAAGTGGCAGAGAACACAACATTCATCCTTATTATTCCCCCTCCCCCTCCTCCTCCCAAATCAAATCCTACAGCTTTCCAAAATTAAACACAATTCCTAATTTATCGACTTTCAATTTTGGGAATTTCACGTCGACGTTCATCGTAGCCGCTGTCTTTTTAAATGGTCACGGGCTTATTGATTAAAAGAATCATTCACTTTGCAGGGTGAACGTACACTTTTAATTATTTCGATGTTAATATTATTATTATTATTATTAATAATATTAAACAGTATTTATATGGTGCCAACATATTACGCAGCGCTGTACATAAATAGCGGTTTATTTCAAACATCCAATCAGGTGCAAGAATACAAATTTATTTCCCCTGCAGGTTATTGGGTGAAATTTTGTTATTTTCAATGTTTTCACCTTTTTATAATGAAAATCAAAGAAATCCAGCATGATGGGGTATGTTTATAAATGTTTTCACCCAAGATTCACCCAGCTTTTAGTTCTGTGTGTAAGGTGAAGCTGCAATCGTTTCGTCCAATCAGATGCAAGAATAAGAAATTAAATTTCCTTGCATGTGATTGGATATTTGTAATTTCAGTAGTTTCATCCTATCCATTCTCTATTTCTTTTGTGATAAGTGTTTCCTAAAGATAACGGGAAAAAAATCCAACACAATGGGGTCTGTTTAAATATGTTTTCACCCAAAATTCCCCCAGCTTTTATCTCAGTGTAAAACATTAAATTCTCATGCATGTGATTGGGTAATAGAAATTTCGGCAGTTTCACCTTATTCATGCTCAATAAAAACTGGCCGAAAAAGAAGGAAATATCCAACACAGTGGGGTCTGTAAATAAAAGTTTCACCCAAGGTTCACCCAACTTTTACAAATTAAAATGTATAAATCATAGTTCTTATAAGCTGATTCACACCTTTTCTAATTGAATCTAATGGGTACATTTTGGAGAAAAGTTGGGTGAATCATTTATTAAAAGACTCCAGTGATTATTTTAATAAGTCAAATTAGCAAAGGGACACTGAAACTGCCATTCTGCAAGTGAATGTTTCAGTGAATGTAAGATTCACTGCTATAATGATCCACCCCTGTGTGTTTTCAATGGCAGTGATTAATTCTTCGAAAGAGGCTGGTGAATGTCAGATTCACTGCTTTATAAAAAAAAAATCAGAATATTTTTTTTATTTGTTTATTTTAATCCGCAGCTCCCATAGACAATAATACCTGGTGATCCTAGATTGTAAGCTCTTCGGGGCAGGGTCCTCTCCTCCCGTGTCACTGTCTGTATTTGTCATTTGCAACCCCTATTTATTGTACAGCGCTGCGTAATATGTTGGCGCCATATAAATTCTGTTTATTATTAATAATAATAATAATAATAATAATCCTGCCCTGGTTCTGGCATATCCTGTTATAGGGTGACAACACTCTATCCAGGTGTCCCTGTTACCTCCTGCGTTGTCACCTTGTCACATGACTTCTGATGGAGCTTTCAGCCCACAATTGGCTCTGCTGTTGTCCCCAACCCTGAGAAATGCCAGGCAGTGAATGTAAAGTGTCTGTAAAGCGGCTGCAGGAGATTAGCAGCACTGGAGATGCAACACAGAATAATAAAAATGTAAAAGCAAGAATTGTATTATCCAGCAGGCTCTGGTCTGTAATACGCAGCTGACAATGATATTTATCCATTCCACGCTCTGCACAGCCGGCACTGATCTGCAGTTGATAATGGAGGAGAAAATTCCATAAGACCCTGACACAGGTCACATGTTGCTTGGTGGGACTTGTGGGGGACTCCCCATCAGAGGGTCATGTGACATCTATATGGGGTGCTGCCATTGCTCTCCTATCAGATCATAATGCTGGTCGCTGACTCCCTGAAGGATTTTCGCATTTTACTTTTTAAATATTTTAGAATGATTCTATTTCCTTTGCCTAAATTCCCACGGAAAGCCAAGAGGGCAACCCACCTGCCCCTTTACCCCAAGTTATCCCTATAGAACCCCACATTCATTCAATAAGATAAGCACTATGGCAAGCTAGGGGTAAGTGCTTGCTGCTGGGTATAGCCAGGGACAAATTGGGGCAAATATACATTTGGGGGTCCCATGTGTGCATCATTCAGGTTCCTTGCACCCCTGGCCATTCTATCATTTGGGGGCTATGGAGGAGGTGGGGATCTTGGGTAATTGCCCAGTTTTCTTTATTCTAAAAACCAGCCTTGGTTATAGCTGGGGTTATTTGGGGTGGGTGGTCGCCATCTTTTTCAGCTTACAAGATTTGTGTCACTGCATTCATTCATCTAACATCGGTGTCACTTATCGAACCTCTGCGCCACTTTACTGACCTCTGATGTAGTCCCAGCATCCTTGTTCAGCCACTTCCTGTTATAGAGTGACAACTCTCTCTATATCTCCCAACTGTTCTGCTGCGTTGTCACCTGATCACATGCCCTTCCCATGAAGTCCACCAGTGGTCATGTCAATGCACATTACCCAGATATGGCCGCTGTTGTCACCCAACCATGCAGCTATCGCTGGAGTGCAGGAAGACAGAACGTGGCTGCAAAGAGGCTGCAAGAGATGAGCAGCACTGAGAGACAGCAATGATTAAAAAAGTGTGAGAAAATGTTGTTTTTTAACATCTAAATGGAAAAAAGTTGATATCCAGATGGAGTTTCCAATTATTTTACCATCACGTTATTTGTATCTGTACACATGTGCTG
>NC_092869.1:39271619-39275839 GCF_032062135.1 Pyxicephalus adspersus
TGTATGTGTTGCTCATGTGTATGCATGCTCGTGTGTATGTGTTACTGATGTGTACGTGCTGTTATTGTGTATATGTTGCTCATGTGTATTCATGCTCATGTGTGTGTGTGTTGCTCATGTGTATGCATGCTCATGAGATTACATTCAACAGCATGCAAATACAACACCCCGCATCCTTCCTTATCAATGGGTTGAAGAGAGAACCTTGACGTCCATTGGTAAGCGATGGTATATGACACGGGCATGGATGAGGTCCTATTGAGCATTTCATTGGCTGCCTGGTAATAAATAGCAATGGACCAATCAGAAATCCCAATGATCACCTGCAATGATCTGCAATAGAGGACAAATTCAGCTTTTACGATCTAGCTGGTCCAATCTGAAGATCTGGGACATTTCCCCTTATTTATTAAAGCTCTCCAAGGATGTTGAACTGGGTGATCTAAGTGAATCTGAAATGAATCTGGTCCAGGATTAAAAACATTTACTAACAAATAGCAAATGATTTTAAGAAAGCCATTCCAAGTTTGCTGGATCCCCCAGGTTCTCCCATGGTTGTGTATCTTCTCCAGTCCTGGAGATCCTTAATAAATCAGGTCTAAAATAAAGGAAGTGATCTGAAAGACATGGAAATTGATGGAAGATGTTACAATGTATCACTACCGGGGGAAGGAGGGGGATGCAATCCTTCAATGGAGAGGATATCGCTGAAAATGGGGACTTTTGCAGGGATTTCGGGGGCATTTGGCACTGTGACGGTATTGATAAGTTGCAGGCTATCCAGTTTTTTGTTTCTCCGTACCTTCACATTTAAAATGATTATACATTCCTGACTAGGCCGGCCTGACCCGTGACATCTGTCATTGGGACAACAGGTGGAGTCAAGGTGGTGCGAATGGGAAAGGAGGGGGTAACGGGTGCACGGAAGGGGGGGGACAATGCCTTTAAGGTGAGAATTATAGGGCCGCTGGGGGAATTGGTGCACAAAAGTGTAGGAATGGAATATAAGAGGTATTACATGTCTACTCCTCCCCGCAGTCACACAGAAGGACATCCCCATTCATAAGCTCAGCCACCAGCAATTATATCATTAACTCCTCCGCTGCTGAATTCCAGGCCAAACCCATTCAGCGGTGAAAAGGATTTTTTTCCAGCACAGTGCCCCAGTTAAATAACCGCATGGCACGTCCCCTACGGCGCTCACTTTAACCCTTCTCACGCCCGCCGGGGTGGAAAGCTGTCGTGAAGTCAGCTAAGGGTTAAAAAAAAGAAAAAAAAGAAAAAGAAAAAGACATTCCTTGACCAGCTGAGCTATAACAGCCCCATGCTGCTTTCTGTAAAAGGATATATTGGTAGTAAGTTTGAATGTGCTGGACTTTGTTAGAATTTAGCCTGGGGGACAGAAGGGTGAGATAAACCATTTACACCCCCCTCCTCTTCACCACTACCCCCCATCACCTTCCCACAGCAGCCTCCTGTATCCCGCTGGGCTATGGACAGACATTGCCTCCGCTTATCACATGGGGTTTAAGGGGCCCGATGAGATATTGATGGCACTAGATGACCAGGGAAGAAGGGAGGAAGGGAGGGAGGTGTCATTAACGAGAACTCATTATTCATCTGCAGACAAAAAAAAATTCTATATATTTTTGTACATTTTTTTTAAGACACCTGCAAAGCTTTCACAATTCTCTGTGGTCACAGAAGTGGAAAAAAAAAAACATTTAACAAAAACAAAAACAGCAATTTTTTGGGTCTGCAAAAAAAAAAAGCATCGAAATCTATTATAAAATTTTAAGAGCTTGGAAAATAAAGTGTGAGCAATGGTAAAGGCGCAATTTTTTTTTTAAATCATCTATTTAGAATGTAGCGAAGCAATGCAGCTTTCAGAGAATAACATTCCCACTTCTACTTTCTACTCCATCATGTGTGACTGCACTTGCAGTGATTATGCATGGATGCTGTAATGATAAAAATAAATGCCAGTGTATGTAGACAACATACAGCAAGCGCCTGCCACTGTTTCCCGTCATTATTTTTTCTTTTTTGTTTAACCTCCTACAATTTAAACAGTCTTCACCCCCCCTCCTTATAATTTTTTACACTTTTCACCTCCTTTAGGATCAGAATGAATAGGTGTCCTTCAAACAGGGAATGCCGGCCCTTTATTGTCTGTGCTATTTAATTATTACAAATTCCATCGATGATGTCGAATCTGACAATGCCATTGAAATGTTTTACCCTATAGATTAACATTATTTTATACATATTCATAGGTTTACCGATCTGAATTCAATTGTCTCGGTATGGGAGAAGTAAGCAATTACTTGGTATTTAATAATATCACCCCCCCCTTTTATCCCCCCACTGGAATTCTTAATTTGGGTGTTTTTTGGATTCTCCATTCAAAAAGGGCAGGAGTAGAATTTCCCAGGAATCGTCCTCAGGTTGAGGCTATAAATGAGCTAAAACAAATATTAATATGAACAAGGATGTGCAGACAGAACAATATTTGCTTCCCTACGTCGCAGTGAAGTGTCACCTGCCTTGTAGCTAAATTGCAAAAAAATTAAGCGGTGATTACAACTGCGCATAATGTTAGGCATTCCGCTTTTTTTTTTATTAACCCTTGATTTGGGTGAATGTTGGGATAAAAGAAAAAGGTTTGTCATTTTTGGAAATCTGGATGAAGATGGATTAAAAGGTCTGAGCTGGGTAAGCAAAGTTTTGCTGCTTTTTTATTTTAATGAAGATGTCATTGGGTGTCATAACTAGGAATTCATTAAATAAATTGTCAGTGTTAATAGGTTGTCACCTGGGTTCGGTAGCTTCGGTTGCAAGAGGTGCAGAACTCCCAAATCCCTGGTGCAGAGTGAAATACGCTGCATAGGTGGTAAAGAAATACCTTGGAACACCGGTGATGGCACATGTCGTCTTGGCGGGCCCAGTAGACTTACCGAATAAGCCGGTTTGTAAAATTTAGTAACCCACAGCTACCAATCACAACACGTTTCATTTTTTTACTAACTGCTTTGGGACACGTGCAAGCTCAGAAGGCAAACCGCAGAAAAAACAACTCGCTTTTGAGAACGTCCTGACATCGGCTGGAGGTCTGACCCGCGTTCCCACTGACCACCATGGCATTACAAAAGGTAAACCAATGCAATGTAAAAGCAATGATAAGTGCACACCATTCCATCAGATCTGACTTGCCCAAAAAGCTTTGCAACCTGACGCAGTGTCCAAGCGCCCATTCACACCAATCCCATAAACGGCACAAGGCAATCGGCCGCTTTGCACTTTCGGCACATTAAAAGAACCTGCGTTCCATGATCGGAATATAATCTGTCCATTGTTTCTTTCTGGGTTTTGATGCTGCTAATGAATAGATGAGATTATAACTCTATAGTAACCTATAAAATAAGACAAATATAAACGCCCAGAATAATGAGCCCGAAAAAAAGGCGCATGGTGATTGGTTGCATCCAACAGTGAAGATTCGGAATCAGAATGTTGCACAAAATACCGATCACTCCCTGCGCGTTTTGATGCTGCTAAAGAAGAAACTTTCATCTCTAGCTTGGCAATGAAAATTATATAATACTTTAAAAATAAAAAAAAACAGGGGTCAGTTAAAAAACACCCGCGTACACAAGCCCGATCAAAAAGCGCAATGCCATCGCTTGCATGCCACTTCGAAGATTTGGAAAGTTGCTCTAAGTGCCAATCGGTCTCTGTGCGTTGCAATGCTGCTAATGATCCCACATTGGCCTCTAACCCAAAATAAAAAAATATATCATAAATGATAAATAAAATCCTTAAAATCCCTACATAGACGCACGTACATACAATCTGAATAAAAAAGTGCAAGGCGTCCGGTTGCGTGCAACTTGGAAGTCTTGGAATCAGAATGTTGCACTTACAGCTGATGGATGCTGCTAACGAACAGACGTTCCTGTAAACCCAAAGATAAAAAATAGTAAAAGGCTAAATAAAAAAAAAAAAAAAGAAGTCTTAATCGTAAATATCCACGTATACGATCATACGGTGACCGATGATGTCCAACTTGGAAGTGTTGCATTTACAATCATGTTGCTAATGAACACACATTAGTCTCTAAGCCAGGGATAAAAAAAATAGACAACTTAAAAAATACTTAAAGCATAAACGTCATGTAGGTGATCACGATTAAAAAGCGCAGGACGACCGGTCGCGTTAAA